>NW_013566772.1:0-16815 GCF_000499605.1 Eimeria maxima | reverse complement strand
CCGGTGAAGGCGTTACATATGATGATGAGGAATGGGTACCAGAGTTCAGTGCAGGATCAGGAGAGAAGGTACCGATGATATGGTTAGGACCTGGCAAAACATCTGTACCTCCTCCGGAGGTTCAACAGGCTATGGCTGCTGCTAAGGAATCTTCTTCTTCCGGTGAAGGCGTTACATATGATGATGAGGAATGGGTACCAGAGTTCAGTGCAGGATCAGGAGAGAAGGTACCGATGATATGGTTAGGACCTGGCAAAACATCTGTACCTCCTCCGGAGGTTCAACAGGCTATGGCTGCTGCTAAGGAATCTTCTTCTACCGGTGAAGGCGTTACATATGATGATGAGGAATGGGTACCAGAGTTCAGTGCAGGATCAGGAGAGAAGGTACCGATGATATGGTTAGGACCTGGCAAAACATCTGTACCTCCTCCGGAGGTTCAACAGGCTTTGGCTGCTGCTAAGGAATCTTCTTCTTCCGGTGAAGGCGTTATATATGAAGGCCAGGAGTGGGTACCAGAGTTCAGTGCAGGATCAGGAGAGAAGGTACCGATGATATGGTTAGGACCTGGCAAAACATCTGTACCTCCTCCGGAGGTTCAACAGGCTATGGCTGCTGCTGGGGAGTCCGTGTCGGCACCTGCTCAGCAAAGTGATACTGCAAGTACTTCTAGTTCTCCGAGAAGAAGGGGAAGAAAAAGGGGAAAGCGATCATCGAAGAAGGGTTCTAGATCCCCTCCCATGCAGCAGTCAGCGTCAGCAGAAGGAGGAGCAGCGGCAGCAGAAGGATCTGCTGCTGGGGAACCGGCTTCATCCCTGCCGGACGCACCCCCTTTCCCCCCCTTTATATATGACGGCCAGGAATGGGTACCAGAGTTCAGTGCAGGATCAGGACAGAAGGTACCGATGATATGGTTAGGACCTGGTAAAACACCTGTACCTCCTCCGGAAGTTCAAGCTGCTTTGGCTGCTGGGGCTAGAGCTAGAAGAGGAAGAATGGATAAAAAGTCTGGTGGGTCGTTTCCCTCACGGCGATCTGCTGCACTTGCTGCTGCTGTTGCGGCTGCTGCTGCTCGTCAAGCGACATCAGCTCCGGATCTAGGTGCCAGAGATCTGTTTCCTCCTTGGGCGGACCAAGAACCACAGAATCCTTTTGCTGCTCTTGAGGTCCCTTATCAAGCATCAGTAAAGGGTAATGCAAATATAAGGGAAGGAGGTTTCCCTACTCTTCCTATAGGAACTGTTACTCTACCTGAGACACCTCCATCAACAACAGATGAGGACGAAGGAGGACAAAGTCCTGGTTCTGCGAATATTCCCCCATCAACGCATGCGGAGGTTAAGCCTAAAGGTCCTTATCATCCACCATTCCCTAGGAGACGCAGAGCACAGAGGGGGGACAAAAATAAGACGGCTAGTGCAGCAGCAGCACCTGCTGGTGCACCTGCTGCTGCTGGTGCAGCTCCTGCTGCTTCTGATGCTCCTGCTTCTTCTGCCGCTCCTTCTCCTCCTCCTCCACCTGCTCCTCCTGCTCCTGCTCCTGCTCCTGCTCCTGTTGCCCCTTCCGCTCCTGCTGTTCCTTCTCCTGCTCCAGAATCATCTGGTGGTGCTGCTCCGCTGCCTCCTATTGATACACTCACTGGCGTTCGTGTAGGACGTGCCGCGTCTGATCCTGATACTGGTTCCCTTGCATCACCACCATCATATGCAGCAACTATGGGAGCTGCTTCAGCTGCTGTGTCTCGTCGTGCTGGTGGTGCTGGAGGCCGTCATGCAGCCGAGTGGGTTGTTCCAGGAGCTGGAGGGCAACCTCGATCTCTTGGGTTCTCCGATCCTCCTCCCCCTTATCCAGGAAGCTTACCTGAATCCGAAGGTTTCTATCCCATAGATCCTGCTGCTCCTGGTGCTTCTGCTCCTGCTGCTTCTGCTGCAGCACCTGTTGCAGCTCCTGTTGCAACTGTTCCTGGTGCTGCAGCTCCTGCTGCAGCAGGCGTTTCGAGTGTGTCGAGATCTGCGACCCACATTCCTGTTCATCGTTCAGTCTTTCAAAAACCAACACCATTACCAGGACCTCCTGTTGGGTTATCTGGAAGCACAGTAAGGCCCTCCCCCCCTAAGGATTCGATGGCTCGTTTTCTTGCTCCTTGGATAAAAATATCGCACTCTTCTTCTTCCTCCTCTTCCGCTGGTGATGATGATGATAGAAACAGTGCAACAAGTTTACCTCTTCTTTATCCTCCTAGGGCTTCTTTGCCTGGTTATAAACCTGCTGAACAAGTGGGAATGTTCTTCCCACCCAATGTGGATATCAGCAAAGCTCTTGGTGCTCCTGCTGCTGCTGCTGGTGCTTCTGCTTCTGCTCCTGCTTCTGATGTACCACCCGGAGGAGGGAAACCGGCACCTTTGCCAAGACGGAAGGTCTTCCCACTGAAGATATCTGCTGGTGCTGGTAAAGGAGCCACAGGGGGAGCAGCAGCACCAGCAGCAGCGGCTGATGTTGCTGCTGGTGCTGCTGCAACACGTGGAGGGGAGGAGCAAGCATCTACGTCTTCTGGGCAGGGAACGCAAGGGAGATCTCCACGAAAGAGATCTAGAGACCAGGCAGGTGGACACTTTACTGGTGGTACGATCCCCGATCCTTTTGCTTCTGCTGTTCCTGCTCTTCCTGCTGCTATTAAACATCCCCAGTCTTCTTCTTCAAGAATACCAAGAATGGCGCCTTATCAGGGATCCACCACAGTACTTGCTGCTGCTCAAGGACTCTCGCAGTCTAGGGAAGGTGCCCCCCCTCTTCCTACACGTCCACCTGTTGGTCCTGCTGCACCTGCTGCACCGGCGGCACCTGCGGCACCTGCTGCACGTGCTGCACCTGCGGCTCCTGCAGCTGCCGGTGTACCCCCGGCATCTGCGGCATCTGCGGCCCCTGCAGCTGCTGGGGCACCTGGAGTATCTAAGGGACCTGGGTTTTTCATGTTACCTGCAACCGTTACGGTACCTACTGCACCTGGTGCACCTGCAGCACCATTACCGCGTCGAGAACCGAATTATGCTTATCTTACTAGATCGACTATGAGGAATCTTCATCAGCAGGCCTCTGGTATGATTGACATTAGTACAGATCCTTTAAGTGTTTGGAAAGACCGCGGATTGACAGCACCGATGGTTTATGTGGAGAAGCTGAAGAGGAAACATGACGTAGAGAAAAATCTTAAAGAACAAGTTAAGGATGTACTTCATGCCAATGCTGGTATACAAGAGAATTCAATGGAGTGGACCTGGAGCGACGATGAAGTGTTTTGGCCGGATGATGATGGTGACTATGAATGGGATTAATCTTATTTATGTTTAAGGATAGATGTGCTTGCTCTTCCCGTGAAGGAGGATATATCTTTTGCCCCCCTTCGTTAGGGAACAACTTGAATAATGGCGGTATTTTCCTTGACGTTTCATTAGGATCGACGGCAGAACAACGACGACATGTTAAGGGAATTATATACGGAAAATTAGATCGAAATGTGATGTATTCATCCTCCTTTTTTACCATCTCCACACTTCTACACTGTAAAGACTTGGCAGTTGCGGCCGACGATCTGCAAATGCAGGAATGCAGATTAATTCATGAACAAAAACGGGCTAATAACTGCCGAAAAGAAGGAAAAACATGAATCAAGTCTTCAAACCTCCGCTTACCAGGATATTTCTTGCAGTTTTGAATGAAAAAGATCAATTCTTGGCTATGCCGCACACACACATACACCACCAGGTGTCTAGCCTCCTCTGTTTGGTCTTGCGGGGCTTTCGTTCTTTTCGTTCTTAATTTCATAGAATATTCAGAGTATTTTGCACTAAAACTGCGGACAGATTTTCTTTTTCTTCGCCTCTTCTTTTTACTTTGCACGATTATTATTGCCTTAGCAGCTGTCCGGATGCGTATGCATTCGAAAGAACGAAGAAAAAACTCGCAGTTAATCGTTTTTTCGCATTCGTGCATTAATGTAGCTCGTTATATTGCATTGACTCTATTCAGGGTACCTCCTAACTTGCCGTTAAGGTGTACACACAAATATAGCTTTCCTACCAGGCAGGCACATTCTTTGTTCGCTGTACACATACAGTGAGACGAAGGCAGTAATTCCGTAAAGCAGCAAACACCACTCTTTAATGCTCTTGTATTTCAAACAGATAGGCAAGAATAGCCCCTTATACCTCAAGCAGCACAAGAAGGAAGGAAGGTATATCCGTGTTTTGTGCCTAAGACAGGGAGTTTAAGGGTTTCTTTCTTCTTCCTATTTCGCAATAATTAATGACTGCAGCATCATTTTCCTTCCCTTTAGCAGCACTCATATACATGTAGGCCCGGCTGACTGTACACTTGAGAGCAGAGCATTGAACACAACAGTGGCACCAAGGCCTAAAGGCAGACGGAAGTTGCAAGGCGTACTTATCATTAATGAGGGGTACATACACCTGAATATAAATAAAACGACGGTTTATAGAGTTAAATAATTGCCTTTCAACACTTCCATTTATATAAGTAGTCGTAAACTCCTTATAGCAGGGCAGCAAATATAACGCCGAGCTATTAGGGGAGTCCGTTGAAAAATGTTCTCTTCTTATCTTTAACGGGGCTGCAGCGGCGCATGCATGCATGCTTGCAACTTCGCATGCATGCATGCATGCATGCAACGATGTGCGCATAAAAAGATGCATGCATGCAACGATATATGCATGCATGCATGCATGCACGTATATTTATCTGTTGGCTGCTTTTTTTCTGTATTTTTTCTTAAGATGTTTAGGTATTTTATGCAATCTTCTTTCTTTATTCATTTCTTTTACTTTTTTCTTCCATTCTTTACGAGATATTCCTTCAGGTATTTTCCCTGTAAACTTTACATTTAATTCATCATCTTCTTCTTCTTTCCCTTTTCTTCTCCTCCTATTTCTTCTTCTCTCCTTATTTGTATCACCCTCGGGTTCGCTACTGTCGGATTCTTCCCCACTGCTGCTGCTGCTGCTGTCGCTGTCACTGCTGCCGCTTCCGCTGCCGCTGCTGCTGCCGCTGCCGCTGCTGCTGCCAGCACGAGTAGGGGGATTATGTACAAGATCATGAAGATGCAACAACTCTTTATCATAAGGTAATGCTGTTCCTTTAGCATATCTATCTAACGCAGCTAAATCAGATACATCATGTAAACTTGAAGGAATCCAACTCTGTAAGAAAACTGCATCCTCTACCTGCTGCTGCTCTAATAATGAAGATGTGCTTCTACTGCTGCTGCTGCTGCGGCTACGGCTGCTGCTACGGCTGCTGCTACGGCGGCTGCTGCTACCTGCATTTAGCTCTTTGTCGCTTTCTTCTGCTGCTGCGTTTCTTTCTTCTCCACTATTAGTAAGAGATAATAAATACTCAGCCAATGCCTCCTGCATGCATACATCCGTGCTGGTACCTTCTACCCCAAACTGCTGTTGCTGCTGTTCCTGTTGCTGCTGTTGCTGCTTCTGCTCCTGCTGCTGCTGCAGCTTCTGGTGATGTAGGGCTTTAAGTTCTTCAGGTAATTCTGCTCGTACAATAAACTCAAAGAGTTGTCTAACAGAGAGAATAGGAAAAGAAGAATAAAAAGGAGAAGATTTATTTATTATAGGAGGGAAATTATCCCATTGATCTCTTGTTTCCTTACAATCCTTAGCACATATACATGACTCATTATCATCCCTACTACTACATCCTCCTCTTTTGCTGCTGCTGTTGCTGCTGTTGTTGTTGCTGTTGCTGCTGATGTTGCTGCTGCTATTAATACTTCTATAGAAGAAATGGGTAATATTCTTACAATCTCTCTTAAGGAAATCAAGAGCCTGAGGATGCGCCTTCTCTACTGCCTGACTAACATCAATCATATATAAATATTTTTTATAATATAATAAATTATAATCACTAAAATCTCCATGGACAGAACGACAACGATGAAAGAGTGTACGCAGCAGCAGCACCATCTGTACGTACAGCAGACGAAATCCTGCTGCTGTCTGTGCAGAAGCACAACCCCAATGACAATTCTTGCAGCTGCAGCAGCACCGTATATTTGCTGCTGCAGCAAATGCACGAGATATACTTAATAAATCTTTAAGACGAGGAGCAGCAGAATAAGATAATCGCGAAGGATCAAACGGAAAAGAAAAAGTACCTGTACACCATAACTCTTCTTGAGGATTGTTTGCTGCTGCTGCTGCTCTTGCTGCAGCAGCAGCATCATCATCTGTTCCTTCTTCTGATGTATCTGTATCTGTATCTGTCTCTGTCTCTGCAGGAGCATCTGTTGTGTCTGCTTCCCGCTTCAGAGAAGCATTCGATCCCTCCGTACCACCACCAACATCACCGCTGCTGCTGCTGCTGTTATTGCTGCTGTTGCTGTTGCTGCTGCTGCTGCCTTTGTAGGTGGCACTGCCTATGAATTGCATAAGCAGCACATTGCTTTTGCATGCAACAGGAATAGGGCATGCAATTCCTGCTGCTGCAAAGCGCATTAAATTTCGGAACTCCTTTGATGCCCACACCGCCACCATCTTACGAGGATTACGATTCCTGCAGCAGCAACAGCAGCAACAGCAGCAACAGCAGCAGGAAGAACACACACAGAATAAACAAGAGGAATACAACACACAGGCGTATGGAAAAGCACAACAAACACTTGCATGTGTCTTCAACACTTAATAGCAACAGACGCAACAACAACAGCAGCAGTAACAACAACAGCAGAAGCAGCAACAACAGGAACAACAGCAGCAACAACAGCAGCAGCAGCAGCAGCATACCGTGAGTAGCTATGTTCGAATCTGAAGTCTCCTTGAACATATCTGCTACGATCTTTAAAAGATAAAATAGAAGTCCTATACACCTTAAGTGCAAAGGGTACCAAACTCTCCTTAGCTGTCTGCTGCTGCTGCTGCTGCTGCTGCTGCTGCTGTCCCTCCTTCTCCTCTCCTTCCTGCTGCTGCTGTTGTTCCCTTTCTCCAAGAGCAAAGTATACATTAGCTTCTTTACCGCAGCTAATAGCCCCGAAGACTTTACGTACTGATGCTGCTCTACTAATAGATTTTATATAACGGAGTGTACGTCCATCTAGTACTTGTTCTACTGTATAACGGGTATCACGAGTTAAACCCAGGCCCCCCTTTTTCTCCCTTCTTCTTTGGGACCTCCCCTCCCCTCCTACACCACCAGCAGGTGATACGGGGGCTCCAGATGGCACGGAAGACGAAGAAGGTGCTGCAGGGGACCCGGAGGGCACAGGGGCCCCAGAAGGTTCAGGGGCCCCAGGAGATCCGGAAGCAGCAGATGGCGAGGCGGGCCTCTGAGGTAGAGGGGCCCCAGAGGCTACGCAGTCCCCAGAATGTGGGGTAGGCCCAGAAGGTTGGGGGCCCCCAGAAGGTATGGGGGCCCCTGAGAGGGAGAGGTGGCCATCGGCCTCAGTGCGGGTCATATCGGGGGTGTACAGACAGCTATCTTAAAGGAAAACAAGAAGGAGAAGAGAAATATAAATTAAAAACTACAAAAATATTTTAAATATAGATAATAAATGCAAAACTAAATTCAATGCAACGACAGATCACCGCAGCAGCCTGTCGATGCTGCATGCAGAGGGGGGCCCCCCGCCCCACAGTAGCAGGGGCCCCTGGGCGCTGTAAACGACACCATTAAACCTCCTGCAGTGTTTTCTTTTCCCTTTGTCTCCTTATTTACATAATTAAAAAAAGGGAAGGGGAAGTAACAAAGGTAGGGGCCCCGAACTCCCCTAACTTCGGTGGGGCGTCGGCAGCAGCAGTAGCAGTGGCAGTTGCAGCTGTAGCAGCAGAAGTGGCAGCTGCAGCAACAAAAACAAGAACAGCTGCTACAGTACTAACTCCAGCAGCACAATAAACCGGAGAAGGAGCAACAGTAGCAGCAGCAATAACAGCAATGGCCGTGGCAGCAGCACCGTCCACAGCAGTAAAGAGGGAGGGGCCCCAGGAGGGGGCCCCTGCCTGCTGCAGCAGCAGCAATCAAGCGGATGACCTTGTTGCTTCTGCATGGCACTGGCAGCATCGGCTGAGTATGCTGCTGAATCTGATCCCTTACGAGGCACCCCAGGAGCAGCAACAGGAACAGCATCAGCAGCAGCAGCAGCAGCAGCAGCGGCACAGTAGAGGACAGATCCGTAGATCCAAGCAAACAGTTCGATACAATTTAGCGTCCTTGCTGCCATCAACAGCATTAGAAGATGCAGCAGCAGCAAAAGAGGAGCGGCAGCGAAAGCTGCTGCTGCATAAGCAGCAGCAAAAGCAGGGCAAGAAGAAAGGGAACCAGCAGCAGCAGCAGCAACAACAACAACAACAACAGCAGCAACAGCAGCAACCTGGCATGTCCGCAACAAGAGAAGAACTGCTGCGGCGGCTGCATGCAAAAATTGAAGCAATGAGGCAGCAATCAGGCGCAAAGAAAAACAAAGCAGCAGCAGGAAATAAATCAGAGCAGCAGCAGAAGCAGAAGCAGCAGCAGCAGCAGCAGCAGCTTAAGCGGAAGCGTCAAGAGTCTGATCAAAAGCAGCAGCAGCAGCAACAGAAGCAGCAAGAATCAAAGAAGGCGAAGGTGCAGACCTCTTCATCTGCTGCTGCAGGATCAACAGGAGCAGCACCAGGAGCAGCAGCAGCAGCAGCAGCAGCAGCAAATGACGAATTTGCATTTTCTGTGTTAGATAAAGGAGATAAAATACCCAAGGCATTAAAACATGGCAAAAAAGGAGATAAACAAAGACGTCTACAACAGGCACTCAAGTAAGGGTTTAGGGTTTAGGGTTTAGGGTTTAGGGTTTAGAATAGACAAATCACTAGCAGCAATCTCCATACATTTCTGTTGTGGGTGCAAAAACAGTAGTAGCAGCAACAGCTGCTGCTGGTGGTCCAGCTGCTGCTGCTGCTGCTGCTGCAGTATTTATGGTTGCTGTTTCGTTTGTTCATGCATTTGCTGCTGCTGTTGTTGTTCCTGCTGCTGCAGGGATATAGAAGAACGTAAGCAGCGGATAGCAGCAGCAGAAGCAGAAGGAAGAGGAAGAGAAGCAGCATTAGAAGCAGCAGCAGAAACTGCCCTTAAAAGAATCAGTGGACAAAAAGTCTTAGTAAGCTCTAAACCCTAAACCCTAAACCCTAAACCCTAGACGCTAAACCCTAAACCCTAATTGGTGTTAAGAAATTGATAGACTTTTCTTTTCTTTCTTAGCAGCATATTATCCTTATCTATTCCTGTTTCTCTTTTGTTTCTGCTTCTGCTTCTGCTGCTGCTGTTGCTGCTGTTGCTGCTGCTCCTGATGCTGCTGCTGCAGGAGGATGTTCGTACTATAAAGAAAGCGCAGCAGCAGATGCAGCAGAAGAAAGCTTTATCTAGAGATTCATGGGCAGGAGGGACTTATGTTAATATAAAAAAGAAAAAAAAACAAATAGAAAGTAATACGCCTGCTGCTGCTGCTGCTGCTGCTGCTGCTGCTGCTGTTGCTGCATGTACACTACTGTCTGCTGCTACTGCTGCTGCTGCTGCAGGAGCAGCAGGTTTCTTTGTTTTCTTACTCGTTTATTTGTGTTATTATCCTTTTCTCTTCCTCTGTCTCTCCTTATCTGTCTCTATATGTTTATTTGTTTATTTATTTATATTTATTTTTTATGTATTGTTTTTGCTGCTGCTTCTTTGCTGCAGAAGAGAAGGCAAGACAGCAAAGGAAAGAAGAAAGAAAACAGCAGCAGCAGCAGCAGCAGCAGCAGAAGCAGCAGAAGGGCAACGATTCCGATTAAGTGCAGCAAGCCATTTTGCAGCAGACAACTACATACCACTGCAGCAGCAGCAACAGCAGCAGCAGCAATAGAAGCTGCAGCAGCTGCTGCTGTTGCTGCACTCTAAACCCTGAAACAAACCCTAGAGAGGCAAACCCTCGATTAGGGTTTAGGGTTTGGTTGTCTCTAATAGATATGTTGCGGTGTATCTGCAGCTAATTTGTTTTATTCTTTCTCCTTTTTTCTTTCTTTTCTTCTTTTTTCTTCCTATTAATTAACTTATTTTATTTTATTTATTATTTATCCGTTATTCTTTATTCGTGAGGGTTTAGGGTTTACTATTTAGGGTTTATTCCTTATTTTTACTCTTTGTATACAATACTAATATAAAAAAATAGCGTATTTATTATTTAACTAATTAATAATATACTAATAAATAAATAAATAATAAATAAAGAATAATAAATATAAATAATAAATAAACAAAGGACCTATCTAAACAAGCTTACAAAAAAAGGAGCAAAAAAACAGCAAAGTTGCTGCTGACCGTTTGCGTATATGGCAATTTTCGGGTGTATGGGCAGCTGCTGCAGCAGCTGCGGCTACTGCTGCAGCAGCAGCAGCAGCAGCATATGCTATTAAATTGTATTCAAATATAATTAATGTATAATAAAGAATACAATTAAATAATTAAAAAGTAAAGGCTGCTGCTGTATATATAATAAATAATAAACAAATATATATATTATATATATAAATAGCTGCCTATACACCGCAGAATCACCATTTTTCTTTTCCTGTTTCCTTGACTCTTTTTTTCTTTTCTTTGTTTATCCTCCCAACACTGCCGTTATTTATTTATAATTACCCCTTTCCCTATCACATAATTATCCTATTTTAGGGTTTATGATGTTTTTAGGGTTTAGGGTTTTTTCTAGGGTTTAGGGTTTAGGGTTTAGGGTTTATAAACCCTAAACCCTCGGTACACCATAAGGGTATGCGGTGTATGGATATGCCTGTCCATACATATTCGTAGCTTCGCCATTTATTGCAGAAAATTCTGCATTGACGTAAGGAAGACGATGCATCTTAAATCCTTCACTCTCCTCCCCTGCAGCAGCAGCAGCAGCAGCAACAGCAGCAGCAGCAGCAGCAGCAGAAACAATAATCACACGAAACATGAAGGTATACGCACTCAACAGGAGCAGCAGCAGCAGAAGCAGGTGCAGCAGCAGCAGCACGCACCAATACGCAAGAAATAGAGAAAGACCATTCCCCCTCCCCCAAACCCTAAACCCTAAAAAAACCCTAAACCCTAAACCCTAAACCCTAAACCCTTGTGACGTACAATCATATCCGACGGGTTGTGGTTTAAAATTAGGGTTTGGTGTCCATTGAGGAAGGAAGGTAGGAGGGAAGATAGTTAATTCAGGACCTAGATAAGGGTCTCTTGTTGAGGGTTTAGGGTTTTCTTTATTTACTACATAACGGCATAAATAAGGACGATAACCTGGTAAACTTGTATGAAATGGATGAGGTATATCTGTACATAAAACCCTAAACCCTAAACCCTAAACCCTAAACCCTAAACCCTAAACCCTAAACCCTAAACCCTAAACCCTTTTTATTTTTTTACCCCTGTTTATAAACACACATAGTAATAAACCCTAGAAAAGTAACCTGGACACAAACAAAATAAAACCTGTACAACAACAAACCCTAAACCCTAAACCCTAAAAACTAAACCCTACTTTTTTCATCATAAGGTTGTACAGAAGGGTCTGTGAGCTCCTCTTCTCCCCAAGTGCGAATCTCTGCTCGGCTTTGGAAGAAATTGCTGGGCAGCAGCAAGCTGTTGGTGCTGCTCTGCTGCCTATAAGCAAGGAATTGACCACTGGTCATGCTGACCATCTTAGGGGAATTCATTGATTGTATTTTGCTGCTGCTGCTGCTCCTGCTGCTGCTGTTGATGGTTGTTGCGAGCTTCGCCTCGCTAAAACGAGCGCTAAGAGAGGACTTGGGGGGCTTCGTTGGCTCTGCTGCTGGGGAAGGTGCAGCAGGAGATTCTGATGCTGCAGGTGCTGCAGTTGATGGTGCAGGCTCTGCTGCTGCAGCAGGTGCAGCAGCAGCAGCAGCAGCAGGAGTGGGGTTGCTTGCCTTCCTTGAGGCGGGAGAAGATTTTGTATCGGACATCGCAGCAACAAGGAGAACCTCCTGAAGGAAACAAACAAATAAATAAAACAAATTCTTTAGCAACAACAGTGCAGCAAAAAGCAGCAAAAGCAGCAGCAGCAGCAGCAGCAAAGCAGACCAGCTGTTGCTGCTGCTGCTGCTGGTGTCGTTGACGGTCGATCGAGACTGGGAGCCTGCTGCTGCTGCTGCTGTTAGGGCATAAATGCTATGCTTAAATAGATCTAATTGAGTATTTTGAGTTAAAAGAATACAATTAAATAATTAAAAAAAGAATTCTTTGTTTACAACTCACAAAAAAGGGAAAAGAAGCTGCGGTGTATGTACGGTGCTAGCGAGGCGGCGGCGCCAACGAGGCGGCTGCAGTAAGGAAGAAATGTAAACGTGGCAGGAAAAGGAAGAAAAAATAAGGAAAAAAGAAAACTTGAAGGGGAATATTAATAAAATGTGCAAAACAAACAAATAAACAAAGGAAAAACAAAGAATCATGGTAAGTCGCATACCCTTGACGACTAGCGATGCTGCGCGGGCAGCATCGCTGCTGCCGCCGCTAGGTCTTCTTTTTCCTTTTGGGTAGATATCATGAATTAAATGGTTATTTTAAATTCTGTTCAAAATATTAGATTAAAAATAATATTTTCTTTATTTTTACCTCCTTTTTAAGCTATTTAAACCCTTTTTTTACTACAGATCGGGGGGTGTGGGCTCCCTTGCTGTGGGCCCCGCTATGCTGGCCGACGGCGGCGGCTGCTCTTGCTGCAGATAAGGAAGATTGAGGTGTATGTACACCTGAAATGTAGGGAATTAAATATCTTCTTAATCTTTTTTATGTTTTATCTTTAATTTTAATAGGCGAAAACCCCTCAGCAGCAGCTGCTGCTGCTCTTTTTTATGCGGCAAGAACAGCAGCCGATGCGCGCTGTATACAAATATGGCTTTCTAGTGTATGTACACCCGCCAGCAGCAGCAGCAGCAGCAGCAGCAGCAGTAGCTTGTCTAATAAAGATGCATTTACCAGTGTTCTTCTTACGATACCATTTATTTAACTTGTTTGCTTGTTTTGTTTCTAATATTTGTCCCTTATTTCTCCCGCCTAAGGTTTAGGGTTTAGGGTTTAGGGTTTAGGGTTTAGGCATCAGCTTCTCTCCCTCCCTCTTTCCCCATTATTTTTTCTTCTTTTTTTTTGTTTTTAATTTGCATGCATGCATATTATTTAAAATGTTTGATTTAAGTAAAGGAATAGATGCATTAATACATTTGCCGACAGATTTTTCTTTTTTATTTCTTCTTATTTGTACTCTTTTTTGGGTGTACGTACACCAGAAATTATCCCTAAAACTCCCTTTCTTCTTTCTTACTAAAGAAGCATGGAAAAATCATCAATATAAAATAAATCTTTATCTGCAGCAAAAAAAGAAACAAAAACAGCAGCAGCAGCAGCAGAAGCAGCAGAAGCAGAAGGACAAGCAGGAGGAGGAGGAGGAGCAGCAGCAAGAGCAGGAAGAGCAGGAGGAGACAGAATGCAGCGGGGATTCATCTTCAGGGTTGCGCAGGTTGAAGAAAGATGCAGCAGCAACTGCTGCTGCTGCTGCTGCAGCAGATGCAGCAAACAAACCAGCAGCAGCAGCAGCAACAGCAGCAGAACCAACACCTAAAGAGTTAAGGGTTTATTATGTTAATGCTCGTGCTAATGCAACAGCAATGCTGCATGCATTAATAGTAATTCCTGCTGCTGCTGCAGTAATAGCAGCAACAATGGAGAAAGCAAGGATAGAAACAGCAGCAGCAGCAGCAACAGCAGCAGGACCAGCAGCAGCAGCAGCAGCAGCAGCCACACAGACACAAACAATTCTACAAACAATTAAATTTTATGTGTGGGATTGGGCAGAGACAAATGCCTTCTATCATCATCAGAGCTTCCTTCTTGATATGTTAGGTAAACCCTAAACCCTAGCTAAACCCTAAACCCTAGCTAAACCCTAAACCCTAAACCCTAAACTCTTGTTGGTAGCCACCCCTTCCCAGCAGCAGAATATATCTCGAATTTCCCTGTAAAGACGAAAAGACCCTTACTCACCTCTTAAACCTTTAGGGTTTAGGGTTTAGGGTTTAGGGTTTAGCTAGGGTTTAGGGTTTGTTCGTGCAGCATATATAATGGGTGGATATTTTCTATGGGATATAATAGAGTGTATAAAGAATAAAGATATTCATTCTTTTGCTTTCTTATTGCATGCATTATTATCTTTTTATGCTATGATTTCTTATCTTATTAATCCTATAGGAAAAATGACAGGTATACAACAAACCCTAAACCCTAGCTAAACCCAAAACCCTAAACCCTAAACCCTAAAACACTAAAGTGGTAGATGATCATTATACTGGCGTATTTTCTGTATCTCTCTTTCTATTTAGTACATTAAATTAAATTAAATTATTAATTTATTTTATTTATATGAATTAACTAATTAATATAATTAATTAATTAGTTAATTTATTTATTTATTTATTTATTTTTGTTTTGTTTTTTTTTTTTTTTTTTTTTTTTTTTTTTTTTTTTTTTTTTTTTTTTTTTTTTTTTTTTTAGGTATATCTGCAGCATTATGTTTGAGCGAATTGTCAACACCGTTTGTTCATCTTCGTTGGTTTTTTATGCAGAATATATTTTCTTGTTTTTTTTCTTCTTCTTCTTCTTTTTCTTCTTTTTCTCCTTCTTGTTGTTGTGTATATTATTTTAATTTATTTAATTATATAGCAGCAATAACATTTATATTATATAGATTAATATTTATCCCTTTCTTTATATTACCTCATTTATTAATTGAATTTATTTATAATAATAGCTGTATATACACCGCAAATATACCTTTTATTAGACGTTTTTCTTTTTTTTCTTCTTTTCTTCTTTGGCTATTTCTTAATTCTTATTGGGCATTTCTTTTCCTTAAATCTTCTCTTAAAAAAAGGAATACTAGTAAATAAATAAATAAATTAATATATTTATTTATTTATTTATTTATTTATTTATTTTGTTTATTGGATTTAATATAAACCCTTTTTTAGGGTTTATTTACTTCTTCCTTACCTATCTATATATTACATATAGCTAACCCTAAAGGGTTCTGAGGGTTTAGGGTTTAGGGTTTATGCTAGGAGTATCCAGGCATAAACCCTAAACCCTCGATGGTGAGGGAGAAGAACTATGGTTTGCTATCTAGGGTTTAGGGTTTATAGCTTGTAGCTTTCTTGCTATAATAAGCAAACCCTAAACCCTAACCAGCTGTCTTATCCGTATGGATAGGATAAGGGTTTGAGGTGTACGTACACCTCAATTCCCCTCCGCTTTAATTAACAAAAATTTGGCGAACTTTTTGTCTACTTTAGTCTTGTTTTTCTTGTCCGTACCTGCGGTCTAGGGTTTAGGGTTTAGGGTTTAGGGTTTAGGGTTTACGAATGGCTGGCTGTACACAGTAGTGGAGGGCAGTAAAGTTTTCATAGTCAAGGGTTTAGTAATTAGGGTTTAGGGTTTGCACAGGTATTACGCTCTAGGGTTTGATCCAGTCAAGGGTTTAGGGTTTAGGGTTGCTCTTAGCTGGCCAGCTAGCCAGTGGCTATGGCGGCCAGCCCTGTTGCGACGCAGCTAGCCAGCTAGCTAGCTAGCCAGCTTATTGTCGTAGCTCGCCACAGCCAGCAAGCTACACCGCCAGCTATCCAGCTAGCTAGCTGTCATTGGTGTCATTGGCTGCCTGCTGAGTGTATTGAGTTAGCTAGCTAGCTAGCTTAGTCTCGTGGCTAGCCAAGGGAGTACAAAAGACAAACCCTCGGGGAGGTTTCTCCCGTCCCTGGAAGAAGAGGAACCCCAATAACCCTAAACCCTAAACCCTAAACCCTTCTTGCTGGAGGGAAGATATACGCGTAGCCAATAGGTTAGATAGTTAGTGATTAGCGACCTCCTTAGGATTACTAGCGGATAAACTTTTTTAAATCTAGGGTTTAGGGTTTTTAGAATTTTTAGGGTTTAGGGTTTAGGGTTTAGGGTTTAGGGTTTGGAAGGAGCTGCCTCGATGGCGGCCGTGGGGCCCCCCTAGGCTTTGTGGCTGCCGACAGTATTGTTAGATAAAAAGAATAAAAATAAAAATAAATTTTTATTTACTTTTTTATTTACTTTTATTTATTTTTATTTATTTTATTTATTAATATATATTTTGCATGCAGCAGTTGCTGCACAGACACCCCAGCAAACAGGAAACACAACACCAACCACCATCGGCAGCAGCAACAAGAGCAGCAGCAACAGCAGCAGCAGCAGCAACAGCAGCAAACCAGCAAGGCAACAACAGGAGTCACACAGAAGCAGCAACAGCAGCAGCAACAACGATGACAGCAGGGCAGCAGCGGCGCCGGCAACACTGAAGTAGCAACCAGAGAGCAGCAGCAGCAGCAGCAGCACAACAACAGCTGCTGCTGCAGCAGCAGCTTACCAGCTGCTGCTGCTGCTGCTGATTGACTATCAAGACTGCAGCAAAATGAGGGGGGCTGCCTCGATGTTGGACCCTGGGGGCTGCCGCAGCCCCCGTACGCCAGTAGCAGCAGCAACAAGAACAGCAGCAGCAACAGCAGCAGCAGCACCAGCAGCAGCAGCAGCAACTGCAGCAACTCCTGCAGCAGACGCGAGTATGGACCTGTATGTACACTTGAGAGGAAAATGCATCGAGGCGAGGGCATTTAAAGACCCGAGATGTGAGCTGGCTGCTGCTGTTGCTGCTGTTGCTGCTGTTGCTGCTGCAGCTGTTGCTGCTGCAGCTGTTGCTGCTGCAGCTGTTGCTGCTGG
>NW_013566771.1:0-17582 GCF_000499605.1 Eimeria maxima | reverse complement strand
TATATATATATATATATGGCTGGGTTCTACCATGGCAAAACGGAACGTCGGTAACCTGAATACAAACTAGTCAACTATGCTGCAAACTGCGTGGGAATTCCTCTACGTCACTGTTTCGTGGAAGGTCAGTGAGCATCGATATGGGAAAAGCACATTGCGCGCTCCATGAAGCTCTGTAGCAATGACCCAAATTAGCACGCTAGCACAAATAGATCCATGCGAAATCCCATACAGGCTGCAACGTAACGTACCGATAAGCGTGCCTAGACTGCGAGTTTGGCTGGTGTGCTGCAGGTTTACTACAAATTCTTCTACGTGCTAAACGAGCTGCATCTCCCAAATATGGCTTCTACCTTCTGGCCGAAACAGCAGGATAGCTATGCTAGTGAAGGCTTTGCCACACCGTGAGCGTATGCATGGGCTCACATACTGCCAACCAAGTGCTAACGCATGCAACGTTCCTAGCTCCCAGCCGACTATGGCGTACAGTTTTACCGCCGGATGAAAACTTTGGCTGCAAAGAGCTTCACGTATGCACTTAATTATGCGCATTCTGCCTCTGCAAGCGACCACGATCGTAACGGGAAGAAGATCGCTACCAAGTGCTCACATACTAAGTAATACCCACACAAGTAGATCGTCTAGCTTTCCGCCCAGCACAAGTGTACTTAGGATGTCGCCAAGAGCCAATTTCAATTAGGGCAAGGCAACCAACCAAAACCCCAATAGAAAAAGCAAAACCATCTCCCCGTCCTGCAATGCCAATGCAAATCTATGGTTTCCATGACAAAGAGAATAGATCATGCACACCAAATAAAAATGGACTTTTCGTGGTCTTTTCCCATGGTTCAGGAAAGTTGTGAACAACCCTCCACTAAGCGGGTCGTTCGAAAGAAATCAGTAATGCATTCAGATACTGCACCTACTTAGTCACCCAAGAGCCTGAATATATTTGCCATGTCAGAAAGACGCGGGATGCCTTGCAAGGGTAGCCTTGCTTTGTGGCACCCAAAGGCCACACAATGAGCTACGACTTTCACCCTGCTACATGCCACATCCCCCCTTCCGGCATTTCCATTCTACCGTCGTGCCACCTCCATCATGCATAAGCGGGCTAATCGCCAATGATATTGAACAGTTGACGCAAGTCACTTTGTTTTTCCTGCTTCGTCACACCACGAAGTGCACTGCACATGAGCTTCCACTTAAATTCACTGGCGTGCTTCATTATGCCAAAGCGTGTATCAGGACAGTACAGCGCATTAAAACACCTTACCCGAGCAAGTACCAAAGCAGAACACCGCAAACGCAGAATCAGGAGTGTTTTTCTCACAATCCACTTCCACAACTATGCAAACATAATGTCCGAAACACAGCAGTACCCATAACCACACAATTAAGATGGATGAACATTTAAAGCATACATCCTGGGCAAACCAAGGTGCAACTGCAACGCTAAACCAGATTGCCATGCGCCCTCCAATCTAAATACCAACTACAAAAAGATGCAGCTTGCTGAGTGGCTCGATTATTTCAAATCAACACTTTGAAAAGAACAGATGGCCGGCAATAATCATGACAAAGATAGATGACGCGAGGGAATTCACGTACGCTGTATCTCGTTGACTTTTAATGAGGACGGAACGGTGCTACAAACACCGAGCAGCGACGTGGCTTGCCAAAGAGAATAGAAGTGGCACATTCATAGATTTCACCTCGTCTTCAGCTTTACGAATCTCGCCAAACCAGGAACGCTCGGCTAGGAAACGAATTCAACCATTTTTATGTAACCTAACAGCTTAGCAATGGGGTACGCTTTCGCATTCGGTTTCTTAAGAGCAGGCCCTTTCTACTAGCACTCCTCCATCGTCTCCTTTTGGCGCTAAGCCAGCCCTTCGGTATCCCCATTATCTCGCAGACCAACTGCCCTTATACCTAATTGGGCTAAACGCTACCCCATCTTCGGAGAAATCATTGCGTAGCCTCTGCTTCCTGCTACCACGCACGGCAGGCATTCTTTGCAGTCTCCGCGTCTTCCCCACGAAATTATATTACATATTAAGACGCATAGAACGAGTAGAGCAAATACGAGCATGGCGAAACCGAAGGAACTTCCGACGCTTGACGCATCCACAATTTGTACACATACACCTACAATTCCATGGCTGCCCCCACTCAGTCTGAAACACCCAGACCGCTCAACAAAATGAATTAGGTTTCAAGGACATACACTCTGGACAGAATGAAGTGCAATCACACAGCGCATAAAGGCCTGCCCACAACGCGGCCGGGGATGCGAGCACACAGACTACATAGGCTCACGATGCTCGCAGATGCGCGCAACTATGTGCAAGCGGAGAAAATTCAAACAGTGCAGGAGAATCGATCCCAACCTAGACATCAAATGGAAAGTAATGGAACTGCCTGAGAGGAGCGTTGTTATCGAAGCACTTCTATTTGGAAGCCCTCAATTCACCAAAACGATTCACGACGCTGGGACAGCATCAAGCGCGTGCAGACAGATGGAATGCCTTCAGTTCGCCTCTGCATAGTGAGCCGGGATAATGTCAACCCTTTACCGAGGGATGCCAAATTCGTAGGGGAAGTTAGGGACTCATTCATAAGTTGCGTCTAGTACGAACACAAAACAGCAAAGTAACCTCGCCTAGACAGAAACACCCACACGAAACGCGGCTCCCGCCTTCTTTTTCTCTGTGTTCTCTGCGTATATAGTGACCTGATGGATCCGCTTCGGTTAGCTAGAGCCATGCGGATTCACACAAATTGAGTTGGTCTCGCCTTCGGCCACAGCCTGCCACTTGTTACTCCCGTCATCCGGACAACTGCTACCACCATACATAATGGAGCTGGCAATCAGTGTCGCTAAGCCTTTGACGCAGAGCGCGCTGCAGGCACTGCTGTTTCCCACCACGTAGTGTGCTGCACGTGTACTGCCTACCTCATTCACTGCGAGGGGGAGCGCATATCAGGTTTCGAGCACGATGCCCCAGTGGTTACCGACGGAGAGCACGCCTACAGCAAAGCAAAACTGAGTGATTCCCCACACTGCAGCTTTGCAAAAGGGCACGCATACAAAAAAGCATTCATTGTTGCTCCCATACAAGCTGTAATTTAGCAGTAACCATACGCGCAGTTGGTACAGGTGGTTCAGGTGCCTCATACGTGCTGCATACAGTTCGACCTGAGCTGCTAAACTCTTCGGGCCTCCGCATCGGAGGTCCCTACGTAAGTGCCTACTGCCTGGACAAGCGAGTATTCACAAGCGTGCCCAGAATATGCTCTTGGTCCTGGTCTTGGGCGGCAAGCCAGTGGTCTACAGGCACGGTAGGGCGAAGCCCTACCGTGCCTGTACGCGCTCACACGAACTACACAAGCCAACAGTGCGCTCGCGTGGAGATAAGCTATCTCTCAGCTGTGTTTCTCCGCCGGCAGAAAGCGGAGCGAATTGCACTCGGGGCAAGCAAGCCCTAGTCTTAATATGTTAATCCGAGTGTGGCTGATCCCCTTATCGGCGCGGGTCCTGATCACTGCGTTAATGACCCTTTATCGTACTGAGTATATATGAAATTTTTCAAGACACTTGTAACTTGTTAAACAGCAAATAGATGTGCCTATTACAGAATAAGACTAATTTATCAGGAATATTTGAGGTCATCTCCATCAAGACGATGTAGCTGACTCCATGTGACTGCGACGCGTCCTTGGCGAAGTGTTCCTTGGAAGATCAACGAGAAACGAGAATCCTCAAGCTGAAGAAGATACATCACGTACGAGAACGGAGGTGTGTTGTATCATGTTGCATGCCTAGCGTGTTAATGGTGAGGTTTAAGAGCACCCGGCTTGCTCGGAAAAATATCAGTGACGCATCCATGAATTCCAGTTATTCCGAAAACAAAACACCGTTATTATCCTGCCATGCCAGGCTCATCCTCTACGTGGCATCCCCTCCGTCCTCGTTTTGTATTCCACAATGGTATAAAAATGAGCTGCGCTTCCTTGCTTTCGTTCATGAGAAGCCACACGGCTCCACATAATTAGCGTTGGTCGCGCCTTCGGCAGCGGGTACACCTTTACCATTTCCCTGCTGCCATCGGTCTGAACTCCAATCTCACTATGACTCTGTCTCGCGGAAGAACACCCAGCGCTGAAACACTGTCCCTTCTCAGACACCAAAGAAAGGCACAGAAAAAAAGGCAGAAGGTAGTACGTATTATCGAATATTATCGAGCTGCGCCTCTGCAAATTCGCGCGCATGCACATTCGCTGCCACAAATATCACCTGACAGCCTGAATGGTAGCCGTACTGGAAACCCGCCAACAAGATAAAGGGTGTTTCAGAATTGCTAAAATGTCAAGCGGCTAGACGCATAGCACACCAGAAGACCTGGCTGCTACTTGGGCATACTTTCTGGACAAAATCGAGTCGAGAGCAACACCGGAGAAGTCGTACCCATACTGCGCCCGCACACATGTTCATGAATACTGCGTAACGGCAGCATATTCACGCGTGCGGGGAACCACAGCATACAGTGTAACACCTTATCGGCAAACCGAACTGATTTCAACCAGGGCAAACCAAATGAAGGCATGCTTTGTACTAACGGAAAAACGATGCGATGCAGGTGGATAAACGATGTGGCCTTGCTGAACCACCTTTTGTTAGAAGACTAGCAGCTGTCGAAAATGTTTAGGGCGTTCCGTAGGCTCCATGTGCTTACAGTGCAGATGCTTGTTTCTAGCTTGTTCCTATATCTACTATGTTGGAGTGCATTCGATAATTTGCCGTGCATGCGGGTTCCGCATGTTCTTCTGCAAGCTCCATCCGTATGCATATTTGGACAGTTTTTGTTGACCTCGCTGCCGCCCGCCCCCCTCCCACCGCTATTGTTGTTCCCCTCAGAACAGAAGCAGGTAATACTTCTAACAGCCTCAATTAATACTACTAAACTCTCGGTGCAAATTGTTGCTCAGTTACTGTTTCCTAGTACTACGTACTGCAGCATGCACATAATCATTCAGCAAATCGCTAGAGTCGCATCTTATGTGGAATTTTCGAATGCAGATGCATGTCAGCAATCGACTACCGTGCTTTGGTACCTATCAAAGAATAGCACAGAGAGAGAAAAGGAGCTGTTACTTCGCTTACCACTGCACACCAACGATTTTGTACGCATGCACAAGCAAGTCCACGATTTCCGCCATACAAGCTGGACGATAGTAATATCCATAGAGTACCCCAGAAGATGGATATGCTCCGGGCACCGCAGGGGTGCTACGACGTGCTCCAGCTGCTAGACACTGCACATCTCCGCAAAGGTGGAAGCGCATTACACCATACTTTCTGGCCAAAATAGCAAGCGATTGCAACACCAGAAAAGGCTAGCTCACAACGCGCCCGTAGGCTCTCGAACACGAACTGAAGAACATGTCGAAGCTCTCACATGCATATCCCATACATCTCCCGCAAAAGGTTAGTAGACCCATATTATCAGATCGAGTCGAATATCACGCGTGGCACGCGAGTCGAGATCTAGATAAAATCCAGTTGCAAAACAATACACCTCGCTGCAGGTGCCCTATTTGTGGAGCCGCTTGTTGTTGGAGGCCCGAAGCCAACCGTAAATACCTGAGAAGTTCGGGCAATATCACGTGGGTGCTGGCCGAGGGCCTGCTTTCCCTGTGCTGCGGTCATTTGTCTTAGAGTTGTACCAACAAGTCGGTGTGAATTACCACACTAATACAATATGGTAATAGTGAGTGGTACACTCACAAATTGTCTCTTATCGGAATACATTCCTCCTGCGACGCGGCTTGGCTTGGCCAAACCGTCAGCTGCACTATTAGCTACAGGATCCGCAGTCTATTCTGCAGACAAAAATCCCGCTTAAATGACTTGGGTTGGCAGCAAAGTACTCCGCAGTCCGCTAGGTGCTGTACCCGCCCTCCCGTTAAACAGCAGTGTCCATACATAAAATGACTGCTCGCCAACGCTACAGGAACTCTGACACACAGCATGGAACATTCGGGCACACCTAGCAAGTCATGGGCTGCACTATATCTGCTTCATCAACCACATCCTCGGTAATGCCAAACTCTTCCTCGCGAGTGGAACCACCATAGACGCAGGCGCAAAGCAAAGAAGCACCTTCGTCTCCTTACAGTGGATTTCCACCAATAAGCATCATATGCACTACCTGCCAGCAACTAGCCTAAACCATAACACTGCACATGCAACACTACATAATACCGGCAAGGTGCATCAGGAAAGTGTTTGCGTACTGCCTGGCCAGAACACACCCCTTGCGTCTTCGCAGAGAAGGCCTTGTCTTCTGGACCCCTAAACGCGCCAAAGCAACTGTAAAACAGCTGGATATCCACGATATCCACAATAAAGTCCTACTTGCGACAACTTCATGCATGCAGATATGCATCAGTGCCTATCCCTTAGACACGGCGCCAAGAAGCTGAATTTGCCTAGGGAGTCTAAGAGATGGATTTTAGCTCATGCTGCTAAGAGCTGCCATCCCCGTAAATCCGCTAACAAATTAAGGGCATACCTTCTGGGAGGAACAGCACAGCATCGCAGCATCAAATCACATTTCGCCCCATATCTGCGTACATAATCCTACATTGCCCCCGCATCCAGGTCCCCTAGTTGTCATACAACATACTGCGTATACTTATATCAGAAAATGGAGGTGATATAAGCTAGATACCCGAATCGACCACCAGCTTAATGCAAGCTGAAGATGTATGCAGCTGATTGGGCTGGTATTCTTGTCGAATTGTTTCTCGGTGGACGCCTAGAGCCAATCGAAAACGTTATGGAAAATTACTGTAGGCGAGCTTATCCCTCGCCGCCGTTTACCATGTTGGAATTGCCCCAAAGTCTCGCCGTGAGATGCCAGTCCAAAACTTAGTGGCCCATTCAAAACCTACGCCCATTCCAAAAACAAACCATATACCACGTCTCGCCAAACAACCCAACTAGGACACCCGCCTGTGATCTCCGAATTCGTTTGTAATGCGCAGTGGGTAGGAACGGACCCCGTGGAGCAGCGTTAGTCAGCGCAAGGACCATGCTGATTCACAAAGTCGTGCTGGTCGCGTCTTCGGTAGGCGTCCGAATTTATAGCTTTCCGTGGTAGGAGAATTGATATCGTCATGCATAAGTGTCCTTCCCGTAAACCCTACTTAAAAGCGATGCAAATCGCAGCGTAATCGCTGCTGCCTCGTAGAACATGCTGCGCTGCAAAAGCACTGCCACACTTTACTCACTGGAACCCCTGGTAGTAATTATCGAATTCTTTCTCATAGGCGCATGTCGTGAATCAACACTCTCCTGTAGATAAAGAAAAGCAAGACTAAGTGCACTTTCCCTCCCACCGAACCTGTATAAATATATGCGCATGCCCACACACACATCTACGGTTGCTCGCATACAAGCTGAAACGCAGCAGTACCCATAGATTCGCCCAAAAGATGCACTTGGGTCAGCTGCTGGAGAATTACTGCAACCTGCTGTAGGTACTAAACATGCCCAAGTCCCGCACCTGTTGCAGCTAATTATGGGCATACATTCTGATAATAGCATCGCGCCGTCGGACCGGCAGAGAAAAGGCTTTGAGGTATAGCTTCAGTCGATGCCATCTCCCAAACCACAGAATCCACTGGCATTTACCAGTAGTACTTCCCTAGCTTTCAGGCAAACCCTGCAGAAGCCTAGTAGCAAGCCGACCCTATCTGAGGAAGATCGAGCAAACTGAGCCCGACATGACTACCAACTGCAGAGCGGTACTGCTTACTACATGAAATCGATTTGCCTGATGTTGGAAAGCAAGCAACAATGGAAAATGTTCAGCACATTTGAAGAGAATCACATGTGTGCAGACACGCAGCCTGCTTCCTGTTTGCCTCTACCTACTGTATTATGGATCGCCTGTAACAATTTCTACCACGAAGTTTCTTTCGACCCCGGTGCTGCACGATACTCCAAACCTGCACCTATCCCACACACAGTGGCCTAGTTAATCCAGCCAAAGTGTATGGTGACACTTGCGCGGTGCTCCCGGCTTGCGTTTGTGCTGCCTAATTGTTACACAATGGCCTAAGGGTTCCGCGATTAGCTGTGCATTCGCTATGGGGAACGTGTTCGTTCTCCTGCCGACCACCACCCGCCCTTTGCTATCCTCGCTATTTGCATAAGAATTTACACCGCACACAGCTAGTCTGCCTATCAATACTTGTATTCCTATAGCACAAATCTCCCCTCAGACGCTGTCACCTTGGATAAAGTATTGAGTTGCACCTATAAATCGCCACAAATTCACTACAACATAGTTCCTAATGTATGACAAACGGTCGTTGCATGTCAAAACTGTTCAAACCAGCAGAACCCAGAGGAGAGCACGACTTAGCAAAGCAAACGATTGCTTCTCTTCACATTAAAACGACACACCTCTGTGTGGGTGCACGCGTATATAACCTGAAACTTGACATTACGAAGAATCGGTTCCATATGCTTGTTGGCTCCACATACGTCCTGCACAAACGACACAGCCATGTGACCCACGAAAAGGCTTTGACACCAGACACACATCCGCACGATTACACCACCCCATCATCTAACGCATGTGCTCAGCCAGATCTTGCATAAACACGTATTAGCAAGCAAAGCTGACTTCGGCCAGGATGAGCAAGCCAAGGGTAGCTGAGTATCAACAACAAAGAGATGCGGGCATCTGCAACCGACTGCCTTGTTGAATCAGTCCTAGTTGGGTGCCTAGGAAGAACCGCAAATGTTCAACACTATCCGTAGAGAGTTGGGGCGTGTAAGCCCAAGCTCTGCCTACCGTGTGCCTCTGCCCACACTGTTAGTGTGTTATCAACACTGTGCCATAAGATAATGAAGCAAAAGAAGAGTGAATTGCTCACGTGTTACACCTACACCAGACAACGACAGTGACCCATTTTTTTCGAGCATGAGGCGCCTTTGAATGTCACTAAATCTTCTGCGCAGATCACCGCATAGTCTCTATTCCATCTAACTACATACGGCGGTCTCACGTAGAGCCAGCCCATCCTCCTAGATTGCCTGAGATGTCATTATTTCTCTCACAAAATCATAATTAGGCGTCGAAAAACCGGCAGAAAGTAAATTCTACGCTATACAGACGTTTCAATACAAAGAACGGACACTTGTTTCTCCATGGCAAGACTAAGCGAGTTTCCATTCCTTGTGACACTGCAACGTCGCAAGCATGGACGCAGGTACAAATCCACGTGTCCTCCCATACAAGCTGAAACGTAACAGCAACCATGGTCTCGCCCAGAAGCTGCATTCCTTTCGGTTGTTTGAGGCTCGCCCCAAACTGTTGTACCCGCTAAACGTGTCACCTGCCACTGTGCAGCTCTGCCAACCTATATTGTTCATACATTCTGTACAAAAGGCGCACGACAGAGCAGGCTTCGGCACACGCTTGCGTAGACTCAAGACTAGAAACTGCATACCTAACGATGTTCACACATGGCCGTTCACTAAGTTGCAGGCAAGTACTGCGTATACGCCTATCAGCCAGCCTCATGCATTGCAGCCAAGGCAAGCGAAACGTGCTGTGGCTAACAACCAACTGCAAAACCCTGCAGCTGCCTCACACTGGAGTAAAAAGGTGCAGTTGGCTCTAAATGGCGTCCGTCTCGATTGGAGTATTCTTGGAGGCCCAACAAATGTCGAAAGTGTTCATGATGTACTGAAAGCATCCAGGGAGCGCAAAGCGATTGGCTCCCTATGGTCTGCGTCTACAGAGACAGACCATAAGCAGGCCCCCGCTCCGCATAAATTGCTCATGCTCCTAACGCAAAACTGCTTTACTAATCTTGCCAAAAAGGAAGCACCCGCCTACAGCTTGTGTTCCGCTTTCATTTGTGTTTCCTACTAACAACGTAGTGACCTGTTGGTTTCGCATGCTGCCCATGTATGGAATCCGGCAACTCGTGTTGGTTGGGCTACTGCCGCTTCCCGCCCCCTCGATATTGCTGTCGTAGGCAGAATTCACCGGTATACATACCTCGGGTGCCTCTACATTTTTGAAAAAGATTGCCACATAGTCTTTACACCAGCCTACCACATACTCCCCTGAGCAAGCGCGGCCTAACGCATTGAGATCGTTTTTCATGCCCAAATCAGTCTCGCAAACCCACAGTGCGTACAGAAGCGGGAGGGGCCTGTGAAAAGCAAGATTAAAAGAGGACGCTTTGCTATTTTCCACATTTCACATATCTGCAAACACGCACATGCGCGTCCTTGCCTGGCACCAGAGCTCATGAAAGGTAACTAGCGTAGCTCAGCAAACGGCGGGTTAGACACAGTCCACAGCAGACGTCGTGCTCACCGGCTGTGAATCACCACATCCACTTCCGCTCACCGCCCACTGAGGAATTGCGGAGTAGCACACTGCAGATGGTCTGTCCCACAACCGAACGTCCAGCGCTGAAATGTAGGGAAGCGCATAAACATGCAGGTATGTGCATGCACGGCACGTAAGAGATACTCACCGTCTGTTATTCAACATGTCTGCTGCCTCACCGTTTACGCCGTGAACGCAACTTGCTACATATTCTGGACATACCCGCGCTTATACCAAACGCATGAAATGGATACATATACGCCAAAATACGAAAATACCTCAACACGTCGATGTGTAGATTGACGCAACAGCAGGTGCTGTACACACTGGCTACAAATAAACAGCTGGTCTGCAATACCCGCTTCGTTGTGGCTGCACCTTATATATATGTATGTGCTATCGCCACCAAATTTCCGTCCCCAAACTCGAAGTCTCCAATGCCTGGCTCTCCTTGATAAACGATACTCAATGCGAACAATACATTACCGCTGTGCTTACCCTCTGTGAAATACCGCATCAGCGACTACGGACTACTGACTACGGATCCGCTGCTCTCCCTTCGGCTGCACGTTCCCGTAAGCCTACTGTTCCAATGCTGGCCATGCTATAAAACGCAGCTTAAACCAGGATCTGTACAAACATACCACAGAAGAGACCATACGCACTGGCTGTGAATCGCCAAGTCTACTGCCACTCACCAGACACCGTGAAGGTACCCCGTGGCTCTCTCCCTGCAAATATCGTTGCCACACCCAAAGGATGCATTGCTGGCAAATGACCCGAAATAACGCGTTAGCGCACGCCGCAGGTGTCTATAGACACCCTGCAGCAGACGAAGTACTCACTGGCTGTGAATGGCCATCGCCTCTCGTCGCAAATATCCGTTGCCATACTCAACGGGTCCAATTCTGAATTATCCTTCCAAATACAACAACACAATACGCACCAGCTGTAAATCACCAAGTACAGTGCCATTAGCCATACAGCGTGGTCTCGCCGCGTTGCTCTCTCTGCCAACATGCATCGTTAACGGGGCCGATGCTAGCCTACACTCCAAAAGTACTAAGATGCCTCAAACTACATGTGTGTATAGGCAGGCAACACCAGGCACCAGACGCACTGACTGCCAATTATCGCATCCACTCTCAAGCACCACAAGCCGTGAACACACCTTGCTGCATTGTGGGAAAACCCGTCGCCATGCCCAGCTGATCCAATGTTGAGATTTGCCCCAAAATCCCAACGTTGCTCAAGCCATGGGTATATACATATACAAACAGCCCACAGTAATGAGGGTACATACCGGCTGTGAATTGCCGCAGCGAGTACTACACACGATACGCTGCTGCAGATGGGGTTAGACACACTAGTGATCTTAACTGTAAACAACGGCCAATCGACAAGCCTACTTTAGAAAGGAGGACCAGAACCAAATTTCACGAAAAGGACCATTAGATTTATGATGTTCTGTTTCCCAATTGTTACAGTGCAGTGTATGATTGGCCACACCCGGAATATATCCGGGAGGCGGTCCTCCGTATGAGAAATTTCGGCCTCCATACATAATAGCTCTTGTACCTGGCCCTCCTAAATGAAAGACCATGAATCCAGGAAGCAGTTCAAGGTACAGGTCATCTTCAGCCAGCACGGGTCCCCTCGCTCACAAGCTGTGAAACAGTACATGGCTGCCACGAACCAGGCACTGTGAAAGCAACTGAGCTTTCTCTCTGCTAATATCTGTCACCATACTTAGGGAGGTGATTGCTGACGTTTGCACATAGAGACGAAAGCATATGCGTTGACAGCAGACATCGCACGTACCTCCTATGAAACCTCACATTTATTCCCGTCCACCGTAAAACGTGAAATTCGTCTTTCTGCAAATGCCCCTTTCCATTCGCAACCAGTTCGGCACTTATCTGTTCCACAAAGTGCAGCTCAAACCACAGGTGGGTACACACATCGGAACAGATGCCCTACGCACCGGCTGCAAATGAGTCCATCTACTGCCACGCAACATACACAGTAAACGCATCTTACCGCTCCCTCTGCAAGCGTTCCACCCCTATACGTAACGCCTACGGCTCACGAATGGAAGTTTCTGAGACCGAACACTAGCTCAAACCACAGGCCTGAACCGACAAGCAGCATGGGCCACCGATCGCACTTTCTGCGCAAAGAATCATATCCTGCCATACATCATACACCGTGACAACTTGGCTGTTCTCCCTGCAAATAGCTGTTTCCTTGCGCAAATGGGTCCCGTGCTCGAAAGCGCTATACAACACGACAATAACTCAAGCTGTTGAAGTTAAAGACAGGTAGCAGGAAGGAACATACCTAACTCATGCGATACACCACATCCGCCCTTCCATTCAGACGATTAGCGCACCAAGTTGCTCTCTCGGCAGTTGTCCGTTATTACCACCAATCACGTGGTGCTGCTATGTGCCACAAAGCAAGAAAATAACTCAAAGCACAGGGGGATACAAGCATGCCACAGTAGGCAGCATACGCACCGGCTGTAGAACACCTCGTCAACTGCCTCACACCACTCGCAGTCAAGTCAACGTGTCGCTCTCCTGCAATCTTTCCATGCCTACGTACACTGCCTGTGCCTTAAGAATGGAAGATTCTGAAATGCGAACGCTAGCTCAAACCACAAACCTGAACCGTCATGCAGTATGGGCCCGCCGAGCGTATGTTGTCTGTGGAAAGCCGCATATAAAGTCACACATAATTCACAGTGGCCGTGTGGCTAATCTCTCTGCAAATAGTCGTTTCGCTACGCATATAAGTGTAATGCTGATAAATGCCCCAACATGTGAAGGTGAATCGTGCCACTCGCATTAAAGGCAGGCAACAGTAGAAGACACCCAACTCGTGGGAAACATCACATTTAGAGTGCCATTCACACTGTGAGCTCCCACGTTGGCCTCTCGGCAACGTTTGCAGCCCCAATCAACTGAACGCTGGCATATGCCACAAAATACGAAAGCATCTCAAGGCAAAACGGGATAGAAACACGCCACAGCAGGCACTGTACGTACCGGCTGCAAACCCCCACATCTACTGCCGCGCACAATAAGCTGTGAGGGCCTTAGTTACTCCCTCTGTAAGCGTGAGCTGCAATGGCTATGGAGTTCAATGTGGCCCTCGGGGCACACTGCTGGGTAGCAAACGATGCGCCAAGGCAGTCACCAACCGACTATTCTGATAACCAAGAGATACATTAACCACACACCGACAGCCACACACCATACACAACGACTGCACGTCGTTTCTCGCTGCAAATATACGTTCCCACAGGCACGCTTTCCAGTACAAACTTTTCTTCCAGAGAGAGACCGGACTGCAAAATACCAACGTTTTCAAAACAGCATACGCACATCCTTTTCAAACAACAAAAGAAACCTTGGCTGCACCACAACTCTAGACAGGCGTTTGCAAACTGCAAACAGCTTAACGCCCCTTCCCGACAAATTCCACATCTAGTCAAAAGCATTAGTCGCATGTAGGAACATGCTTCGCGGCGTCGATTCGGGACCGCTACGCGTATGCATATAGAAAGAAGGCTTCAGCCCAATGCAGCTTGTCCTAGAGCTGTCACCTCATGATTCCTCACTTGCTGAAGCACAATGTTGACAAGCACCTTACCTGAAGGGGAGAAGAACTCACGACCCTGCTGAACGGCACACCTCTCCCCGTTCAGCATTGATTACTCTGTGAAGGCTTCGTAAGTACTAGATCCAGACAGAAAAACAGCGGCACAGTCAAAATGGCATCTGCGCACAGTAATGTAAGCAACCAACCACGAATGTACCACTTCCCCAGCTTCAGGCACAATGACTACCATCATGCGCAACTAAGCTAACTGCCCAAGTTGCAGCGCGTCAATTTCTGGAGGGAAATTCTAACTCCCCTGACTCGTATTGCCAAATTACCGGTGGAGCTTTTGGAGGAAAGGTTTCCAGTGTAGTTTCAACAAATAGTGTACGAAGACGTAAAACTATCTGTTGGATCTACACTGGAGATCTGCTCTTCCAAAGAAATGGATGCCCCCAAAAGTGATGTCCAGGCGCCACCACGCAAGTGCATTGCACCTATGCGAATACAATACATGCTTCTATACGTTCAAACACCTTGCACTGGAGTATCGCTGACAACATGAATACACTCTGCGGGCTTCTGACTTATCATCCACATAGCCAGCTGACTGGCTGTCCAAAAGATCGCAGCACTTCAAAAATAACAGGCGTACTCCCTGATCGCCACAAGGGGGCCTGCTTCGCCAAAGATGAAAATTTTGTGTACCGTACAGGCGGGTGCATGAAAGGCGCCACCTATTCGTGCCTCGGTACCTACATGCATATCCGTGCCCTTGAAACGATTTATACAGAAGTGTTGGCAGCCATCCATCAGCTGCCAAAATCAGAAAATGCCGATACTTCCCACTGAGCGCACTCCCTAAGACAAACACATGTTGTTACCTATGCAGGCCACACTCCCTCTCCGACCCAGTAGCTGTCGCGGTTTCCGCGCAGCCTCCTGGCTACCCAGCATCACATTAGCACTTGCGCGGCCTATGCGTGCTCTTCAGCGCCAACACAAGTTCACTGCTACCCCATGCCTTCGTTCGCTCTTATTGTACGTACTGCCGCTCCAAAGAATGGGTCGACAACACACCAAAAATGCTGGCGAAGATCATGCAGGACCGCGAACCCCCCAAAACAAAATAATGCCAATTTGCACGCCCAGATGCTGATTTCGCTTCAAGCACCTCAGAGTTGGGAAAAGCTCTCCACGCTATTTAATGCAAGCAACCCCACATTTTTGCCAACGAATTATCTGTATGCACTCTAAGGCGCAATATTATATCCAAAAAAGCTTTCACTACCCCGCAACGGTACGCGCACACAAACAGCATCGAAATGCATACACGCGCGTGGCCCACACATGCAGGCGTCCTACCTCGCACCTCAACGATGCGTGAAATATCGGCAGATAGAGCAGACTTCAAGCAGGGCACGAGAGCCGAGCCCCGGCTTAATGACATGGACAAAAAGATGCAGTTGTTTGCATGGGGATTGGTTGGTGAGACGCTCCTTTTTCGGAGACAAACCGGAATTAGAAGTTCTGAAACTAGGCACGAAACAGCAAGCTGGTGAAACTGTGTTGCATCACGTTGAAGGGGTGCTACGAATCCCCTGCAGCGAGACGGTAAGGTCGACAGAATATCAAAGCAGGATTCTCTACTCCAAGCATATAAGTCTATTAATGTCGCCAACACAGAAGCACCAGGCTCCAACACGGGCTCCTAGACGATGAGACACGGCTTCCGCTCCCCCTAGTGCAAACCCAATGAGAATATAATTCTGGTTATCCTTGGGGCCGCGTACTGCAGTTCGCAGTCGCCATCATCCGTAAACAGCTGCCATCAAACGTAACTTGGCTGATCGTCAATATCTGACGATCCTACCAGACTAAGTGTTCCCACGAGTCTACATGTGCGCATACGCATTCATGTCTGTTCGCATACGTGCTGAAACGTAACAGTACCGACAGAGTTGGAATGACGCCGATTTCTTTCGGGTGCATGGCAGGCGCGACTCACGATTTGGAGTGACGGGCTTTTCGCATTACCGCAGCTCTGGAACCAAATAATGCACCTACTATCTGGCGGAAACCCAGTGCGTCATAATGTCCATAGAGGCATGCGACCACAAGCTATGTATTCACACAGTGTTCGTCACGATTTGGAGTGACGGGCTTTTCGCATTACCGCAGCTCTGGAACCAAATAATGCACCTACTATCTGGCGGAAACCCAGTGCGTCATAATGTCCATAGAGGCATGCGACCACAAGCTATGTATTCACACAGTGTTCGTAGATCTGGCTTCCTAGATCTCACCAAATGCTCCAAAGGGCAGATCTAGCGGATATCATCTGTGTGAAATGAATCAATTACCACTTGAATACGAACAGCAGCAAAAATGACGCTGAACCACCGATATAGCGCAGCGACTGCTGAAAGGCTAAGACCAGCTCGAACCGGAAGGCGCTGCTTAACCCATTCCAGAAACCGTATGTGCAAATCGACAGCCTACTTCCCCTTTGCCTCCTAGTACTAGGCAGCATTGCAATCAACACTGTGCCGTGCGATGACGATCTCGAATGCAAATGATTTACGCATTCCTTGCTTCCTCATACACCAAACATTCAAGGGTATACCTTTACCTGTACAGCCAGATATAACCGCCTGCGATACATGCTGAACGACGAAGCACGCACTCCGCGCCATCCTGTCCAATAACTGCACAAATTTACTTAATTTGTGCAGGTTCGACTGTCAACCACAGCTCGCCCCTCGCTGTTCCCTTCAGCGTCAAAACAGCTACCACCTTACACAACACAACTAGGATGGCCTTCAACAGTGCTATATTTTCACAGCAGATTGCATGGTTGTCTCTGCTGCCAACTACCACAAGTTGCACTGCATTGATGCTGTCCTACAAATACATTGGCGTCCCTCCTAACATCAGACGCCGTCTCGCAAAAGCATTGAGCATGTCTAAAAACACTGCCCCAGTAGACACAAAACGCTAGCACGCGTAAAGCGTTTAACGCTTCTCCGTTTCCTCACACTATACTGCAGCCGACCTACACGAATTTACATATACGTCTGCGACCTCCAGCATACGCCTCCACAAACAATAGAACCCATTGGCAACGATATAAATATATGCGTTTGTGTGAGTATGCATACTCTCTGACAAACACCGCGAGCGATTGCAATGACAAAAAGCAACCTTTCCAGACCAGCATCGACATACGAGAAAACACCACCCCGCTCACGCATGAACACTACATACATCCCCGTCACACAACGCGTATACTCCTACTCGCAAACCTAAACAATTGCAACGAGGCCAAGCAAGTGAATCCAAAGCTGAACACCAACTGCCCAAACTACTCACCTAGCAGTATAGCAAACCCCTGTCGAATCCTTCCTTGTTGGAAGGCTGGCACCAGAAGCCACTGCTTCAACCCGTCCGAAGAAGACAACGGACGCGCAGACCCGCAGCCTACTTACCCTTTGCCTCCTAGTACTAGGCAGCATTTCTATCAACACTGTGCTGTGCGATGACGAGCTG
>NW_013566770.1:0-16578 GCF_000499605.1 Eimeria maxima | reverse complement strand
TATATATATATATATATATATACACTTTTCCGTATAGGGCAGCAGCGTCAGCTTGCCATGTCGATCGATCTCCAGTTAATGTGGAGAAAAAATGGAGCCTCTGCCAGTGTAACTATGTCAGGGAAGCTGGTATGATGTTGCCTCTCCACGTTGATGCTCGAAGATGGTGACGAGCACGTTGCCACTATGATTAGGACTGATTTTTCGAGTGATTCATGAGACACGCACAATGCCTCGGAACTGGAAAGCTGTGGAGTTAATCCCTGCACTCACGCTTAGGCCTTCTTTATCCATGCTTTTTTTTACAGGCAGCTAAGGGAAGCACTCTTGTGGCAAGAGCAACAACGCCAACATTTTGCTGCAGCAACAGCTCCAGCATCAGATCCGGCCGCCTATCAGGAAAATTTTCCGCCGGCGGACCAGTCAACTGAACAGTTGGGACGCAATGGTGTTGGAGGAGCTTCAGAATTGCAGACTGCAAGAAAGTCCAGTATTCAGCGGTTGCTTCAGGTCTGTTCGCAATTCTAGCAACTCCCCCAGGCCATATAGGCCATTTTTGACTCTCCAGAGCAGACATGAACTGCATGTGGCAAGGCCACTGTTGCCGTCTGTAGACGCATCGAGTGGCTTCATTTTGTGGGTTTGTGTGCCCGCAGTTGCAGCAGTTCCAACAGCAACAGCAACAGCAACGCAAGGGTGGCGATGGAGGTCTAATCGCTCTTTTTGATGGCCAGAAACGCAGAGCATCCGAATCCAACGCTGACAGGGCGGGCAAGAAGGCCTATTTCCACAAGGCCGATTAAAATGCAGTAGATCTTTCCCGCCTGTTGATACGTGAACATCGCGTTAATATCAATGAAGAAACTAGAGAACCGTTATACAGCTACGGGGCACGTAGTTGCTTATTTCAGTGGCACAATCTTCTAATGGCTTGAACCCCCCGTGCCCAGCTATCATTCCTGCTGGAAAAGCCACAAGACAGGGTGGCGTTGACGTTCCGAGCTACATGCATTTGATTTACTGCTAGTTTGAATCGGCAACTACTGGAGTACGGTGGATGCTTGCTGGATGCTGGATAGGCGTAGTACAGCTTACAAGCCTGCCCATCAACGCCAGCAAGCCTACGCTAAAGTGCACTCACGTATAACCCTGGCAACATTGTAAAAGCTGCTCCAAACTTTGTTTCGATATGGAGCGAGAGGTCTAATGGAACCGTATTTCATTTGTAGTCCCAAGGCCCCATCCCCTCTGCGATGCGCAGTAGTGGGATGGCGCATCACTACCAGGCGAACTACAGTCATTTTCTTCAGTTATGCACTCCCCTCTCCCTGCCTCTAAAATTGTGGCTCGGGCTGCTGACTTTCCTTCTCTGGTTAAGCCAGCTTGGAAGTGCACGCCGTCCTTCCACTTATCTGGCTTTCTGCTTCCGCGAAATGCCACTCTGTCAAGGTACTCCTGTGGTCAGGTGTTAATCTAAAAGGTTACGCCCTGGCAGTATTGTGGCTTCCCAAGCATGACGACCGTCCCAACCCCAGCGAACTCATTCTACAACAGTTGCAGTACGAAAACTTATTAGCATCTCTCCACCTGGCACCCGCGGAGGCGCGAAACTCGGCATTATGGCTTCAAGGCACTGTTGAACAACCCGTATGTAATCGGTATACCAAAAGGGAAACTCACCCGTGGAACTGCGCATCATTTTGGGAAGACGGAAAACAGGCGTCCAACTTCACTGGCTTCTGGAAGCCACTGCAGAGGCTGACCACGGATATAAATTGTTAGAGAAAGTGTTTATATGACTTCCAAAGTGGCAAAATCGAACCCTTGGTCGCCACCCACCCGCATCGAAACGCCCCCATCAGCTGCGAAGGCCACGCAGTTGCTCAGATCGTCGTCAATTAGCAATACTTCCTCCTTGGAAACACCAAACCGCTCTAGAAGCTGCACGCATTCACATCATACTATAAGGATGCCTCTTCGTTCGTAATGGTAGCACGGGCATTTAGTCTTTCCAGAAAAGGCGGGATGGGTCGTAATATAGGCTGAGGCGCTAGAGTTCCTCTCAACAATAGTACAGTGAGGCTACACCAGAATCACGAAGTCAAATATGCTGCATGTCGGTGAAGCGAAGAGGAACTAACCTTGCCAATGTGGAAGGATTTGTTGTAAGGCATAGGCCTGTCTAAACCCAGGGGCTCGTAATCAGCAGGCAGTTTGTAAAGCCTGGTATCAAAGCATCAAACCTCATGAACCGAACCCCGTATTTTCCCGCATACAAAAATAGTTCCCGATTCACAGGGTGAAGACTCTCCACTAAAGTTCCAGCGGTGACTATAAATCAGCAGGGGACTCCTGATGTGCTCCCAGCTCACGAAGGATAGAAAGCGAACACAGCGTCGACATCAAACGAGGCAGTGCTCTCTCCAAGTACCCGCCGCACGAGCTGCTCGCCTGCTATACGACCTGGCCTCGAAGCGATTGCCTTTGGGTCTGAGCAAACAGAAAAAAAGCAACCCTCCGGGCAACCTCTGGGGTGTTTGCTAGTCAAACTAAACATCAATTGCAGCTCACAACAGAGAAAAGAGGACGCCTAACGCACAGTTACATGCAAAATAGACAGGTTTCACCTCCAAAAGTCACCACCGCAATACGAATTCCACGAGAAGACACCGCCGCTGCAAATGCATCAAAGTCCGGTGAAAGAGCTGTGAAGATGGGGTTGTCAGGCACGTCTGAAGCGCTTCCTCCTGCAAATTGCACACCATCGACCACAGGAAAGCTCTTGCTGTATAAAAGCGGACTAGTGAGATTCCTGAGCTGCATGCCGTGCATGCCTCCGTCTACACCCTTCCTCTTGCGGTTCGGTACAATATTTCTCATCAGACAATGCATGATGGCAGTGAACTGCATTATGCAAAAACTGTCGCAGAGTGCAACATCTTTTAGTTGCAGGTGCCGGCATGGCTGTACTTGCCCGAATGTGCAGTGATCATCGTCATGTCGAAGTCCACAGCAAGGACCCGCACGCCACCCTCTTTAACGGCATCGGCGATGGCTGTACAGGGGTCTTTCGAGCTTAAGGCTTCTTGGAGGAGCCCCTTAAGTCGGAGCCCTCGTGGGCCAATACCTGAACTTGCTTGTGCTGCCATGGGGACCAACACTATAAAAAAGACAGCAATGAAGACTGCCAGCAGCCCACTCGAATATCTGATCCTCTTGTCGGCTCTACGGGCCTCCTTGTAGCTGCGCTGTTGAAGCAAACGCCTCTGTCGCCCGTCACACGGATTTCCTGGCTCGGTGACTGCGAGGCCTCTTTGGCTCTGCGCTGCTGATAGAGGCTGGAGATGAGCAAAATTGGGAGCTGAGGAAGCTCTGATGTGAGAGCACTTCTGCATCGAAACAAGTCCGCCGGGTGCGTGCCCGTGAGGCATATTCACAAGTCTTGGATCGAGGGGTTCAGTGCGCCACCTGCTGCACGAGTACGTCTCTATAAGCACCCTTTAAAGCAGGCACTGCTAGGAATATTCCACAAATACCAGCATATTAATCGGTCAAATGAGTGTTTCGGAGTGCAGGTGGGAGGGACAGCAGCACAGGTGAACGAACTTTGCCCGGAACCGTCCTTCTCCACTCCATGCGACCGTTTCTGCCTCACCGACGTACGGAACAGATAAAAGGGCGTCGAATTGCGTGCACCTTTCAGTCTGTATGCTTTTGTCCTCATGAAGAGGGTTGGCAGGATGCAGCGGCAAGCACAGCCTCGATTGGGGCAACAGAAGTAAAGGGGCCCTCCTTGGCGCAGCCTGTGTTTTTCGAGCAGACTATCCGAGATATAGGGTAATCTAATCCTGATTTCCCCAATGTTTTCTTATTTACTACGCATATTTTGGACGGATGATCCCAGTAGACGTGTCTTATAACCCCAGCAAGACTCAAATGGGCCCTGCCTTTCTGCCTCTCTCAGGCGCAGCTCTAAGGAACACCAGCGGGAGAGCTGCCCTATGTGAACCATTGAATTTCACTGGGTATAGTCCTGTTATGTGTTTCAGAGTACAGACTACGTCTACGCTATTGTCTGGGGATGTAGTGCACCCTCCCAAAATTTGTACATTGAACCGCCTACTGGTGGTGCAATTTGGTGTGGGGTGCTAGACATATTCCCTGTGAAGCTGGTACATGCATTTCTACTTAAACATACGCTGGCAATTGACATCCAGCCAACTGCTTAACGCTGTTCTACAGTGCTACTGCACGCATCGAAAAGGGACTTCGACACCTGCAGGAGTGGAGTTGCTTCCTTTGTGCAGTAAGGTGAGTTGCCTCTCTTGGAATGCCTCCTCAACAGCCAGCCAGCCCAGGCCTTTTTGCAGGCGTGCCCATGACTCATTTGAACTGAAAGGCATATAGCCGCTTGAGGGAAGTTGATTCTCGTCACACGTTGAATTGCTTGCATTACTGCGATGTCCAGGTGCTAGGAGTGAATCCCACCCAGAGAGCAGCGGGGACAGGTGTATCGTACTCAGTCGTGATGGTGCTTATGCCGAATGACAGAAACTAAACTGAATCTCTCCCCAGAGAATTCGTCAAAATTTTGGCCTTCTCCCCTTAGCAACATTTCAGTACTTTTCGGGGAGGCTGCCAACGGTCGGGTGCCTCTGTACTGTGGAGCGGACACAGTATCCGCATCCCAGCGGTTATCTGGAGGTGGAAATTCAAGTACGCGCTCAAGCTAGGCGGACAGCTTTGGAGAGCTGTGTTATTGCACATGCTAAACCGAGTGTCCAAAAAGCTGAAGGGCGCCAACTCAACATCACTACAAGGGAAGAAGTAAATCCAGGCGAAAAACAGAGAATAAAACACAAAAGTCCTCGAATAGCAACTAGCACCGACGTCCGTGGCACTTCAGTCGGCCTGTTCATCAGTATGTCCCTTCTCACCGGAGAGAGCTTTTATGCGAGTGTTGAACTCATTGATTTTATCCCATGCTTGCTGAGTGCAGCCCAGCTCGCTTAGTGCCAAGCGGAGAGCTAGGAGCTTGTTCATGTTCAAGCGCAGCTCTAGAAAAGCAAATTCCAACTTCTGAAGCAGAGCCCTTTCATTCTGAGCAATTCTGGGGTCGCGATGTCGTTCAGCTTCGCGCACTAGAGACACTGGGTCTCCCCGTCGACCGCCAGCTTCCTGAACAGTTGCACAAACTCTTACTATAACAATGGGCTCACCAAGAATAGGCTAGACCTGCTTTTGGCAGGATGCCAATGCACTGCCACAGGTATGCGGTCTTTTGGCAAAACCACTGATAATTAGATGATGATAATTCAAAGCTCAACTTAGCTTGGACAAATTGTGCTTTGGGCCAAAATAGGGACAGGATATTCTGGCGTACATGGATAGCCACGATTGCTTGTTGAGCCACAGACACAACGGAAAAGAAGCAACTGCTCGTTGACACCTGTTCAGCAGCCAAATTGCCGAGCACATTTTCTGTCCTGGTCACTACAGCAGGAGTGCGCTGCCCTGGGGGGACCTGCAGCTGAGACGATGTACGGGGGGCTGGTTTCGGCATGTCGTGATCTAAGACAAGGGCAAGCATCCTCACGACAACGCCCTCAATGAGCTTCCTGTGTTCCAACATTGAATCATTCATTAGTGAATGACGGAAACTGCGCTCTGCGACTTCCTGGGCTGCTTTTTTCGAACCATCGTGTAAAAGTAAGCTTGCAAGGGTCTGGGCTGCCACCTCAGTGGACCCAACGGTGCAAGCATTGTATGCCCTATGCGCATAAGCAGAATACGTAAGAGGAACTGTTCTTGTTAGACTAAGCTACTCCGAGAGGAAATGGGTGTTCATACCACACGGGTCACATGCTGTTGTCACGGTGAGCTGTCCTTTCGTAGGCGCAAGAAGCCGTGGGGCGATGCGAGTAGCTCAACTGCACAGCCGAACGCAATGTATTTAACGCTTGGTGCACACCAGAAAGGCAAGTGCAGCGAAACCCACATAGTGCAAGCCAGAGCAGCCAGCGCCACAGGCAGAAACAAAGGTGCATGCGGCTCCCATGTCACCCACCGCTCCGCCACTGTATCGATGGTACTGAGGGCAGAACAAACTACAGATGGTGGGGCTGTCCTGAACTTCTCATGGCATTCTGAGGCACGCACAATCCGAACATTGGAGGACAAGAAACTAGTTCCCCAGCTGCGCGGCGGTGTGAATTGCCACAAAAGCTCATGGAGAAAAACATAGCAACTGTGCATACTTAAACTGCAACTTCAACCCACTGTCTGGTGGTTCAGAGCGTAGCTGCGCATTCTACTACTTTCTGGAAGGACAAGCAGATGCGGTTGTCTAAAAGCATCCACTAGACAGTTGTACCAGGACAAACTCACCACACGCAATGACTAAGTGCTCGTGGAGCCGCTGTAGGGTTTCCACGTGGAGCAGGCGCTGCTGTCGTGCAGCTTCCGCAGCTTTCTGCATTTCCTGCAATTGATTATCAGTCATAGCAGCGTGAGGCTCTTTGATATCTATCCCAAGCAGCTGCAAGCTCCCAATAACAAGTCCACTTCGAAGGTTGCTTGGCTTCATCTCCGATCCAGCCTCACCATCGTTCGTATCCAATTCAGGTTTTAGTTGAGGCGCCAACTTCTCTGCGATTTCAGCAGCTCGCTGCAAGTTGTGCATTTCCTTGTATAGCAGATGAGCGCCCTCTTTCAGTTGCTTCAAGGTACCTACTGTTCGCCTGTAGAGATCAGCAACGCCGGGGTCAGAGTAGTCTGCGTTCGCCTACAAGAGCAATGGAAAACGCACTGGTAGGGGAAATATCGTTGCTTGCCATATTGTAACTTATAGAGAGGGGAAGGCAAACTCCCACTACTCTGCTAGCTTTGCGAACGAGTTTAGTAGTAGCGGGAGCTCACTTCATTTTCCGATTGCTCAATTTGTGTATGGGAAACTGAACTGCTCATTCTTGTCGCTAGGCGAGTGAAGCTCCTCTTGAGCCTTTCTCGTGCCAGCTTGTGGAATAACGAATCTGTCGAGGATCCAATGCTCGCGGACGCATCAAAAGCAATGGTTCCAGTACCATTTCGTGCGTTTAAGCCATCCTTACCCCCCATGCTGGAGGTCCTTGCAATTCCAACAGCAGAATCAGCAGCTGCATACTGGATGCTGGGCACTCTTTCGGTGCTCTGTCCCTTGTTCGCTAGTAAATTGACTTCCCTGAGGCGATGGCGTTGAGCGTCCTCCTGCAATTGTCTAACGATCGCACGAAAGGAGGGCACTTTTGCGTGGTACTGCACAGTTGTTGAAGAATTGCCTGTATCACGAAGCGAAGCTTTGGCAGCTGGGATAATGATGAAGGAACTCTGCCCGCGGGAAACAGTCCGATGGACATTGGCCGAGCTAGCAAAGTTGCTCCCCGTGAAGCTCCTGGAATCTGGAACTGAAGACCTTCCGTGCCTGGACTTCTTTAGCAAGTCTAGGAAGTCTTCATTGCCCTTCACGACTTCATTGTCCTGTTGGGGAATGAGGAGGTTAATGTACCTCCACTGTTCAGGGAATCCTACAGCCCCCGACATTGGCCTGAAGGGCGGCCAGCCAGAACCGTCCAATTCATCCGTGAGCTGCCTAGGTCTGTTAAAGCGTTGCACAAGGTCGCTGGGAGTCCTTGGCTTCGTCGGGTCTGTCCATTCAAAGCATTCGAAGCAGGGAGTTAACGGCGGGAAATATCACTGAAAAGCAGTACAGTGCTGTGCAGTATACTGCACAAACGTATAAATGCATCTGTTCAGAGATGCACCCTGCCAAACGCACACCATCAAGACAATCTGCTTGACGCAGATGCCGGGTAAACTAATTGTCTATTGGACTCGGCCACATTCCAACCGAGCTACTTTATTTAGAAAAACTCACCGACCACAGCATAACTGGTAGACCCGAGTATCCACCAGTCACCGCCTTTGAGTTCTGTTAGTCTCCTTCTAGACGACTCCGACAGCGGTTCATGGTCTGTGATAGGCATTTTTCTGTTTTGCAGCTTGAATTCCTAGCAGGAAGAAAGCACAGTGAAGACAGGCGTGTGCCCCAGCTGCAGCACGCGAGTCTATGCAGCAGGCAGCATGGGCAGGTACGCCTTGAAGAGCGGTAACGAGAAGTGCTTTCTCTATACGGAGGTAGAATCCTCGGCATAAATCAATTGCTAGGCCATCCAATCCTCGGTCCAGATATGTAGTAATCGGCTCCAGTCCACTATGAAGGAAGGTATTATACCTGTGTTTGACAGATCCAGCATGTATTCCACAGAGGGCGTCGGAGTAAAACGATGCAGGGGAGGTACTTACCCCATCAGCACACTGGAATTCGCTGTTATCATATTCACAATGTATATCTTCATTATTTAATGGGGGTTACACAATATAATACAGACAAGGGTGCAGAGAGTCAATAGCCGGTCCATAGCCAATTGCAGAAGGGCCAACTCGTTCGATTGCTGGCACATGCGCAGAGGCGAAAAGTACTATCACCATCCGGTTCTAGTCACCTTATACAGCCAACATTTTAAAAGCATCATCTTAATAGCTTAGCACTATATATGTGGTAGGCGAAGACTTCGGCACTCTCGAAGCACAATCTGTCCGTGCAATACAGCACGGTCAACCTCAGCAACACACGAGTAACGGCATCCATTCGACCCTGCGAAATGCAGGAACGAAGCTTTTAGTTGCCAGTAAGAATAGCCTCTACAAGAGCTAACCTACACATAATCCGTAGGCACAACCCACTGTCAGGCAACGATGTACAGTTCCGCAATGTCAACCACTTTTGTGCTCGAGAGCATTCACAACTCCCCAAAGAGCTCTTCACAACTGCCTCACAACCCCTTTTCAGTAGGTAAACTGACTCAATTACTAACACTGAGGGACATTTATATACTACAGCGGCCTGTTCAGCGAAAGGAACCACAGGCTCTCGCCCCTCGAGACACTCCTCGTCTACGCGCCAACACGCTGCCAGTTTGTTAATGAGCAAACTGGCCTAGCGAATTCAGGTCACCTCCTAAAACAGCCCCTATTCAAATGACTCCTCTGTCCATTCTTAACTTGACAGTTGGACCGTGCACAGCGTACTGTGTAGACTACTATGTGTCTCTGCAGCTATAATAGTATATGCAGTATGCTGCTGCCTACTTAACTAGGGTCGTTCGATAGGTTCATAATATACCTTACGCTATGCCAGCCTGTTACATATCGGTGCAAATGTGGTGCTGTTTGTTTTTTCTTTAAACTGACTCAGCCACAGATCGCAAAGATTGCACTGTTCCTTTCTGTTCTTCTCGGCCTGTGAAGTTCCGAGGACGACCCGGTGTACATAGGAACCGAGTCTTCTATGAACGGGCCACCGCACACCTATTTGCAGGCTAGGCATACCTATTAATTCGTTGAGTTTCTCTGAACACGGCAGCTGCAGCTGAGCATTGCCTCGAGGCGCATAGCCTGCGTGGCTCCACTATCTACAGTTTCCCGCAGTTTCCGTTAAACCTAAGGCCCTAATTCGGCATCATTTGATTCTCAATCTGTCCTGCCTAATGACTCAGCCAGGCTGTTGCCAATGAGCCCGCCCAAACACCGAAATAAGCCACTGCTCAATTTCAGTGCAACGCGCTTCTTTCATACCCAATATATACACAGTAATACCATGGAAAGGCTTCCCATGCCTCCATTCTTGCCTCATGCTGGCTTGTTGAAGAAGTACAAGCTTGCATCCCTCACTTGCTGTTTTGCTTCGGATATTTGCAAACGTTGCATCGTTTTATATTCCATTCACGTATTACACAAAAATGATTCACAATATCTTCACAGTATGCATTTTTAGCCATATTTGCCAACATCAGTGATTACCCCTTCATAACGCTGCCGCGCCAAGATTCGCTTCAGCCTGCTTTGATGAAGCATTCTTGCGGTCTCTATCCCCTCTTCTGCTTTCTGAATCCATTCAAGTTGTTGGCGAACAATGTGAAGGTGTCTGTACACCGCTGAAAGAAGAGAAAGTGCACCAATGAGCACCAGCAGGGTAGAGGCAATAGAGGAAACATCTTCGCGGTCGAGGTCCCCGGCACTAGCCAATGAATGGGCGGGGCCGAAAGCCACAGTGTCATCCCCCTCTAAAATAATCCACCCAGCCAGTAGCAGAAGCACTAACCCCAAGACAAATGACTTCATGCCCGCCATTCGAGGAGCTCGTGGGAGCAACAGCAACGGAGACAAAGGGTCCATGTTCAGTAGCAATAGGCTTTGGGCATCACCTCCCCCTTTCGAGAACCCGCTCCCACTTGCCGAAATTACAGAATTCCCTTCCATGTCTCTCCGTGGGAAATCCGAATTCTTCGCGTTGCTGTGTGAACCCGACCGACTACCCGTATAGTGCAAATCCTCTGTCACCAGCTCCTGTTCCTCTCGAACACCAGAACCAACTGCAGGGGCAGCATCGACAATAGCATTTCCTGTGGATGCTTCTTCATCCTGCCCCAGGACTTTCTCATGTTTTTCTCGTGACCTTCGGGTCCCCGTTTCCGGTGGTTGTACTGCCTCTCTCCCACTATTCCTTGTAAGTACCATATCGTCCGCCCCCACCAAAAGACCTGCCGACATTTCCGCCGAGATGGGGCTATACGAGTGGCCATCATTATTGGTAGCAACAACGCCCGGGCCGTCAGCTGCTGATGCAAACGCAACAACATCGAACCCACCGAGCCCAGTGGCCAAGCTTCCTGATGATGCGCCGAGCGCTGCTAGGGCCAACCACTCCCTCATCTTGACTTCCTTTCAGAAAAAGTAGGGTATCCAATCTCAGAATGCGCGTAAAAGACGCACTCGAGGACGGCACCACGGGACAATCTACAAGCGGGATATTGGGAGGACAATATTTGCCCGTCGTAAAAGGAGCATTTTGGCGAAGTTAGTCAGCTATTGCGAAACAGTCGATGCTTTGAGTTGAGGGGTAGTTGAAAACATAGTTCTAGTGGCCCAGAGAAACGCAGAACTGACAGACGAATCGACGAAGACGACAGACGAAAACCGATTATGCACGGTTCCGCAATGTTGGCCCTTCAGCAAGAAGACGGTCCTTAGTAAAACAAATATATTACTCGCATTTTTAGTGCTATTTAAAATTCAACACAGTTAGTTAGGGAACTTTATGGGACGTGAGAAAGCGAATAACTGTGCGCTGGTGCTGGTTCATCCAGTGGCTTCTCAGTCCGATTGATACAATCAATCAGACTGAGAATGTTGAAGAAACCGAGGGAAATATTGGTCGAAAGTGCTCTCAGAGTTATCCGTGGACAATTGCTAATAATTATAATACGTGTACAATTTATTCTTAGGCCATTTGTTCGGCTTCGCAGGAGTGAAGTGAGCTTGTCAAACCTTCATGCGCCGCAACTTGCTCTAGAATAAGAACGTACGGGCTGCGATGTTTGGTTATTCACTTATTCCATAGAAGAGACAGGGACTTCACTAAAGAAATTCTTAGATAATTAGACAGTGGATATAAGCTAACTGGCGGGTCGTAAACCTGTGAGTTCTGGTCAGTCAGGTGGATAGTGGGTGTCTGCGAAAACAACGGTCATTTTCCTGTTGCGCTCTAGCTGCAGCCTAATTGAGTGCCTTGACAGGTTCGGCGTGTAGAAGAATACTTGAGTGTGGCTTTACTCTTGGTAAGGCTTGCAGAACCTGCGTTGAAAGTATGTGTTGAGATCCCTGAAAAGTGAAGGCTCGATAAAATCGACGAAATAGCTGCGATCCCATCATCAACTATTTGATCCCTCTATGACGAAGTACTTCTGAGCAGAAAGGGGTATCTGCTTTTGCACAAGCTCGAAGTCGATGTCAAATTACTGCACTCATGTGGCGGCTTTGCCTACGTAGGATAGAAGTGCAGTGCTGCGATCTCAGAACATCTCCACTTCGAGTTCGCTTCAACAACAAACAAACGCTTCAGCCTGTCTCTTAGCACTTGCCCATCACAAAAGAACATTTCCTCTTCGAGTTCGCTGAACAATAAAACTCTTCGAGTTGCCTGTGAGCACTCCTCTTCGTTACCTTGAAAACACACGAAGGACCGGCACCCACAACTCTGCTGAAACCAAGTTTGCGAGGTTAATGTATACAGTGACTCCTTTCATGCTGTTGGGACTGCTTATACCTAGCTAGTTGGATGCTTAAACAGTAAGGATGGCCACTGTGGGCACTTGAAAGCTAGTGCAGGAAGTGGCAGAAACGCTTTTACAGAGATTTTAGCAAACACTGTCTGCAATGGTTCCCAAATATCTGTTGAGCCTTGAAAACCCCCTCATTGGTGTCAAAGTAATCTATTGGTTCATCCTGAATGCGTCGGGTCGTGAGTTGGCTTACTTGCACACTTATAGCAAAACACGAAGGCCGTCGGCTTTTCGGCTTTCTCACTGCTGCTTTCTCACCAATTAAGCCACAAGACCAAACTACAATCGAGCCCTGAAATGTGTATTTTGAGGAACTACAAGATTTAGACCCTAAGAATTGCCACTTGCCCACCAGTGAGCCGACTCCCGGATGTGAATGGAATTCGACGCAAAAGAGCTGTTTATTCTACTGAAAGCAAGCATATACAAGTTTATGTAGACCCTAGTGAGGAATAGAAGGTTTTACTTTCAACCGGGGAACCCAAAGTTCTTCTCGATAAAACCCAGGGATGACGCAAGGGAAAATTTCTCATTATTGCTGCTTCTGGAATCTTTACTTCCCCAGAGAAGCAGATGCATTTACTCTGCCTGGAGTATACAGGCCGGGACAGCTACTGGTAGAAGCAGCCTTGTGCATTCAGCGTACTACAAATAGTGACTGCGATATTTTACTCCTAAACTAACAATTTTCAAGTCGAACCACTTCATTACAGCACTACTGTTGGCCGAATTGAATACTGGGAGATGAACGCATCCAGCCATTGCAGAACCATAGGAGCAGAACCTTCTGTAGCGTCATCAGGTGGGTTTAGGGAGAAAACAAACGATCATCGGAATGACGGATGAAATTTTGGGGTGTAACAGTAAGAAGCCTACGTAGATGAGTGCCAAGTGAATCTCATTGTGCTCAAATCTTCCGTTCTATAGCGTTTTGAGTTCAAGGACGAAAACGGTATTTAGAAGGCGAAAAAAATCCCAATTTTGGTACTGGGACTTAATGCGGGCGTCGTTGGTACCGAATTAATGAAGCGTCGGCTAAGCTAACTACGAGCGGAGCTTCAGACGTCACGTAATCGGTATTTGAAATCGAGAATAAAAAGAACAAAAACGCCGAAGTCGGGTTTTTAAAGGATTGACTTGGGCCTCATAGAAGTCAATTACCAGCGCCCACCCAATCATTGTTCCCACTACGTTAGAAGACTCGAGTGTGTCTTTTAAGATGGCTCTCTACCATTATGCTTCAAGCCTTGTGCCATACAAAAAACAAAATTAAATTTTAAAGTAGGCATACTAAAATAATTATATTATGCAGACCGATCAGCCACAGCACCTCACTTACACTCACCCTGCCCAGCAGCAACCCAGCCCGTGGTTCAGGTGGTAATGCAGCCTATACCTTCCGAAAGAATGAGCAAGCTATGGGTCTGCGGGTACAGAAAGTCAAAGCTATGCTCTAAGTTATTTTATTTAAGCGTGATGTTCACAGAAACTAACCTTTTATGGCATAGAGCAGAGGCGCCAGCTCACACCGCCGGCTACGCGGCCGGGTGATGGGGCCCTAGTCGAGGAAGTAATTGGGTTTAATTAGACCCCGTTCTTCGAAAATCAGTATATCGTGTCAAGAAGAGCTAAAGACAAACTAGAATTGGAGACTTGATCTAATTACAGGGACTGAGAAGCGGTCCTGTTGGTAAGCAGAGCTGCGCGTGCGGCCGTCAGCAGCCACCCAGCACCACCACCGCCACAACCCCTGAAATGCTCCCTCCGTTGCGCAAGCCTCCATTGCCTTGATTCTCACAGGCGAAAGGTTCTCTTCTTTGGCTTTCGTTTACTCAATTTGCCCGAAAGATTGTTCTGTCGAGGCAGGAATCGGCACAGTTGCGTGCGCCTGCTGTGTCTGGTGCCCCTTCTTGCCTGCAGCAGGGCGCTGACCCGTCGCCGCCCTTTGCGTGCAGTTGCCTTTCCCTGTCACTTCTTTCTTTCGCGAAAATGAGAGAAATTGTTCACGTTCAGGGTGGCCAATGTGGCAATCAGATTGGCGCCAAGTTCTGGGAGGTTATTTCGGATGAACACGGCATAGCCCCGGTGAGGAGCCCCGCATTTTTCTGTGTTTTGCGCCGGTTTGCGTCGGTGCACATGGAGATTTCTAAAGCACTCATCAGAAGCTTACTATATACAATTCTATGCAGCTTGAAGAGCCCCCTTTTCTTTCCACGCAAGGGTGCAGTAGCGGGCCCAGCAGGCGGCGTGTACCGTGCGCACAGCCATCGGCCGCTTCAATCACGCAGAAAACAGATTGCCTCGCCTTAATTCGTACCGGCATCTGCAATGCTTTTTAATTTTATATTCTTTATCTACATGTCGATCCTTCCCTGTGCTTTCGTTAGCCATCATTCTTTGACAGCTGAGCTCGCCCTCCGAAGCAGGCCACTGGGGCCGCTCTTCAATGCGTTCCATTTTGTCCGAGGTTCATGCATCTTTTTCAACTAATTGTTTTCCTGAGATACCTTATGATGTCGGCATAATTTATTTGTGCTTAGAAGTATGTGCATCTGGCGTGTAATCATGTGATTCAGCTGGGCCTGCCCATCTGTGTACATCTACCTACGTCTTTGCATGCATCCAGCATGTAATGGCATACATGTACATTTATATGTTCGCCTTTTGCAGACTGGTACCTACAAGGGGGACAGCGACCTTCAGTTGGAACGTATTTCGGTGTTCTACAATGAGGCAACTGGCGGGCGTTATGTGCCTCGCGCAGTCCTCATGGACTTGGAGCCAGGGACGATGGACTCCGTGCGGTCGGGCCCTTTCGGGCAGCTCTTCCGCCCTGACAACTTCGTATTCGGGCAGACAGGAGCGGGGAACAACTGGGCCAAAGGTCACTACACCGAGGGCGCGGAGTTGATTGATTCCGTACTTGATGTGGTGCGCAAGGAAGCAGAGGGCTGCGATTGCCTACAGGGTTTCCAGGTTACGCACTCACTCGGTGGAGGCACAGGAAGTGGCATGGGAACGCTGCTCATCAGCAAGGTCCGTGAGGAGTACCCCGACAGGATTATGGAGACTTTCTCGGTCTTCCCTTCCCCGAAGGTGTCGGACACTGTGGTCGAGCCGTACAACGCAACTCTTTCTGTGCATCAGCTGGTTGAGAACGCAGACGAAGTGCAGGTTATTGACAACGAGGCACTGTATGACATTTGCTTCCGAACTCTCAAGCTCACCACCCCGACTTACGGCGACCTAAACCACCTCGTCAGCGCAGCTATGTCTGGAGTGACTTGTTCGCTTCGTTTCCCCGGCCAGCTGAACTCGGACCTCAGGAAGCTGGCTGTAAACCTTGTGCCTTTCCCTCGTCTGCACTTCTTCCTAATAGGCTTCGCCCCTCTGACCAGCCGAGGCTCTCAGCAGTACCGCGCTCTGACGGTTCCCGAGTTGACCCAACAAATGTTCGATGCAAAGAATATGATGTGCGCCTCTGACCCGCGCCACGGCCGCTACCTTACGGCGTGCGCGCTATTCCGCGGCCGCATGAGCACCAAGGAGGTGGATGAGCAGATGCTGAACGTGCAGAACAAGAACTCTTCCTACTTCGTCGAATGGATTCCCAACAACATGAAATCCGGCGTCTGTGATATCCCTCCCAAGGGCCTGAAGATGTCTGTCACCTTCGTAGGAAACTCGACCGCCATTCAGGAGATGTTCAAGCGTGTCTCCGACCAATTTACGGCTATGTTCCGCCGTAAAGCTTTCCTCCACTGGTGAGCTTCACCTCTAAATCAGTTATGGAAAGAGTGAACAGCAGTAGTTCGTCGTTCGAGCATGCCCGTGTATCATGTCTTGTTCCCACAGGTACACCGGGGAAGGAATGGACGAGATGGAGTTCACCGAAGCCGAGTCCAACATGAATGATTTGGTCTCCGAATATCAGCAGTACCAGGTGAGGAACGAAGTCTCTATTTCTCACAACCGTTTTCTGGAGGCGTGTTGCGCAGTAAAGCCCATCACGGCATTTTGTGTCGTATTGTGTGTCCCTTCAGGATGCCACCGCTGAGGAAGAAGGGGAGTTCGACGAAGAAGAAGGTGCTATGGATGCAGAGGGCGCCGCGTGAAAGAACGCTGCATTTGCTTTCGTTTTCCTCTTGTCTTTAGGGATGCTTTAGTTGTGGTTTGTAAGCCAGTCTTTCGAGACTGACTGGGCACTAATTCGAGGTAGCCCCACCACCACTTGACACATTAATTGCATCAGCAAATTCATGTATAGATATCCATCTCTTCCGTCGCCTGGCCAGCAAAAACTTAAAGGGAAATACGTGACACTGCGCAGCGGGTGAATATATATATATATATATATATA
>NW_013566769.1:2500-12500 GCF_000499605.1 Eimeria maxima | reverse complement strand
ACATCCCTATACACCTTAATTTATATACATCTGCTGCTCTTTTTTCCTGCTGCTGCTGCTGCTGCTGCTGCTGCTGCAGCTGCTGCAGCTGCTCCCGCTTTTGCGGCTGGTGCTGCTCCCTCTATTGCTGCTGCTGCTTCTGCTGCTGCTGCTTCTGCTTCTGCTGCTGCAGCGGCTCCCTCTATTGCTGCTGCTGCTCGTACTTCCGATGCTGCTGCTGCTGTTACTCCCAGTGCTCCTGCTGCAGCTGCAGCAGCAGCAGCTGCTGCTGTCTTGCTGCTGTTGTTATCCCTGCTGCTACTGCTGCTGTTACTCCCTGTACTTATTACTACTACTACTGCTGCTGCTACTGCTGCTCCTGCTGCTGCTGTTGCTGGTGCTATTACTGCTGCTGCTGCTGCTGTCTCCACTGTACATGACAGCTGTGCCAATAAGCAGCAGCAGCAGCAGCAGCAGGAGCAGGAGCAGCAGCAAGCTGCTGCTGCCTATGTGGCGTGCGTGTATCAAGCAATAAGGAAGGAAGAAAGGAAGGAAGTGTCTCCTTTCCCTGTCTCCTTTTATTTGTCTCCTTTTTTGTCTCCTTTTTCTCTCCTTTTTTGTCTCCTTTTTTGTCTCTTTTTTTGTCTCTTTTTTTGTCTCCTTTTTTGTCTCCTTTTTGTCTCCCTAAGGAGACAAAAAAAAAGGAGACAAATTTATAATTTATTTATTTTATTATTTGTGTCTCCTTTTGTCTCCTGCTGCTGCACTTGCTGGTGCTGCTGTTCTTGCTGCTGCTGCTGCTGCTGCTGCTCTTGCTGCAGCAAGAACAGCAGCAGCAGCAGCAGCAGCAGCAGCAGCAGCAGCAGCAGATTATACATAATCAGAGTCTTGGCTATCATCATAGAAACTTTCTATCTTGCTGCTGCTGCTGCCGTCTCCTTCTATCTCTATCATGTATCTCCCTCTCCTCTTAGGGGGGCTGCTGCTGCTCTTGCTGCTGCTGCTGCTGCTGTTGTTATTGCTGCTGCTGCTGCTGCTGCTGCTGTTTTTTCCTCCTTTTCCTCCTCCTGCTGCTGCTGCTGCTGTACGAGAAAAACTCACAGATTTATGCTGACGTGTTAGTGCAGCACCATCATTCTTCCTGCTGCGCTTTGCTGCTGCTGCTGCTGCTGCTGCACCTGCTGCTGCTGCTGCACCTGCTGCTGCTGTTGTTGCAGCAAATCCTCTTGCTGCAGCAGAAGATGCAGAACCACGTCTACCTTGGCCTTTTTCTCCTGCTGCTGCTGCTGCACCTGCTGCTGCACCTGCTGCTGCACCTGCTGCTGCTCCTGCTGCTGCACCTGCTGCTGCAGCACGTTCTGTTGCTTTGCGTCTCCTTGCGCTGCGGCTTCTTGATTTACTGCTGTTCCTGTGCAGCAGCAGATTCATCTGCTGCTGCTGCCGCTGCTGCTGCTGCTGCTGGCGCAGCAGCTCCTGCCTAATTCTTTGTCTCCCTCTAGATCTGTCTCCATCAGGTGTCTCCTCTTCTTCTCTTCTTCTTCTTTGTGGTGCAATAGGAGACCCATCATACCCGTGTCTCTGCTGCTGCTGCTGCCGCTGCTGCTGCTGCTGCTGCTGCTGCTGCTGCTGGTAATCATAATCCTGTGGTCCCCTATTAGCCCTCTTAGGTGCAGGAGATCTTCCTCTATCCCTACTGTCTCCTCGATAGTCTCTCCTATCATTGTCCCTCTGCTGCTGCTGCTGCTGCCGTTGCTGCTGCTGCTGCTGCTGCTGCTGCTGCTGCTGCTGCTGCTGCTGCTGCTGATAAGTGTCTCCTCCTGTCTCCTCATCAAGGAGACAATTATTATTATTTTCTTCTCTTATTCTTTTCTTATAAGAACCAGGAGACTCTAAGACACGCGAATAAGAAGAATAAATACCTACATGATTATCTTTTGCTTCTTTTAATAACATCTCTAGTCTATCTATACGTCCATCATATTGTGCATTCTGACCCCTGAACACAAACCCTAAACCCTAAACCCTAAACCCTAAACCCTAAACCCTAAACCCTAAATTCTAAAAATTAACAATTGATCATATACACAATTAACAATATTTTATAACATCTATAGTCTATCTATACGTCCACCATATTGTGCATTCTGACCCCTGAACACAAACCCTAAACCCTAAACCCTAAACCCTAAACCCTAAACCCTAAACCCTAGAAAAATCTAAATTCTTAAAATAAATAATAGACAATATACACAATTAACAATATTTAATAACATATATAGGCGGTCTATACAACCATCGTATTGAGCATTCTGGCTCCTTAGCGTAAACCCTAAACCCTAAACCCTAAACCCTAAACCCTAAAACCATAAGACACTAAATTCTATTTCGTACAACAAAGAGACATATAGAGACAACAAAGAGAGACACAAAAGAGACAATAAAAAGGAGACAATAAAAAGGAGACAAAAAAAAAGAAGTGTCTCCTTGTATATTTGTTTACCTATAAATAGCAGCAAGACCAGCAAGAAGAAGAGACTGAGATAAATCCTCACAATATTGTTCTTTTTCTTTTTTTGTTAAGGAAAGATGTGTCTCCTTATTAAATAAACAATTAAATAAATAAAAAGGAGACAAATAATATAAAGGAGATAATAATCTACTCTTCTTTCCTTGTGATGCTGCTTGTGCTGCTGCTGCTGCTGCTGCACTCTTCTTACTTGTTAAATGACCTACACAAATATAATACACAATTATATACCAATTAGGGTTTAGGGTTTAGGGTTTAGGGTTTATAAGCTTTTTTTTATAGAGAGAGAGAACAACTTGTATTAATAATACAAAACGAATTAGGGTTTAGGGTTTAGGGTTTATAAATAATCTAAAGAAGAATAAGAAATAAATATATTCTTGTTATAAAAAAATATTTTAGGGTTTAGGGTTTAGGGTTTAGGGTTTACCTAGAGAGCAACAAGGTATTAATACTTGGCATACTAAACGACCATATTGATCTTTTGCTAATAAACGGATAAACACTATCCTATTTAATACTTTTTCTTTAGCAAAATGTGTTGCTTCCTGTATAAATATATATACATATATATAAACCCTAAACCCTAAACCCTAAACCCTAAACCCTAATACCCTAAACCCTACAAAAAAAAGAAAAAAAAACCCACAATTTTGGATGGATATATGCACGCACATACATTTTTTACTTATTTATTTTATTTATATTTATTTGTTTATTTATTTTATTTATTTATTTATTTATTTTATTTATTTAATTAAATAAAAAGGAGACAGGAGACACCTTTGCATAAGACTGTCCAATTAAACAAAATCAATAAATAAAGAAAATAAATAAAAAAAATAAATAAACCAAATAAATAAATAAATAAATAAAATAAATAAATAAATAAATAAAATAAATAAATAAATAAATAAATAGGGAAAAAGGAGACAGACTTCTGCATAAGGTTGTCCAGGTTTGCCTAGTTTAGGTGTCTCGGGTGTATCTACACCATAAAGGCGAATCCTAATTGTCTCTCCTTTTAATTTTCCTTGCCATGGAGGAGACACTGCAAATAATCCTGTCCTCTTGCTGCTGCTGCTGCTGCTGCTGCTGCTGCAGCAATTGTTGCTGCTGCGTAAAGGGAAACGATACGTCTTATGACCATTAGGGATATGTCTGCATAAATAAATAAATAAATAAATATATAAATATATAAATAAATAAATAAATAAATAAATATATACATTAATTAATTAGTAAATAATATTTAGTATTTAGCGCTTACAGTTTAGTGATTAGGATTTTTTTTAGGGTTTAGGGTTTAGGGTTTTTTTAAGGGTTTAGGGTTTAGGGTTTTTTTAAGGGTTTAGGGTTTAGGGTTTATACCGTCCTCTACATGTGTCTCCATTAGGAGACACTACAATATATTTATATTATAGTATAGATGTATAATTAATATATATAATTTATTTTTTAGGGTTTAGGGTTTGGAATTTTTTTTTAGGGTTTAGGATTTTTTTAGGGTTTAGGGTTTAGGGTTTAGGGTTTACGGACCTCCCCCTAAAGGTGTCTGCATCGTAGAGATTAACAATTTATAAAAGAATAAATTTATGTAGTAATATAGATGTATAATTTATATAATATATTTTTTAGGGTTTAGGGTTTGGAATTTTTTTTTTAGGGTTTAGGGTTTAGGGTTTAGGGTTTAGGGTTTAGGGTTTACCGTCCTCTGAAGGTGTCTCCATCAGAGACATTAACAATTTGTACAACAATACATTTATGTTGTAATATAGATGTATAAGGAATATAATCTTCTGTTAGGAATAAAGTGTCTCCTTCTATGTATTCATTATAAGAAAAAGGGGAAGAAAAAGGGGCAGGAGGCTCATCTTTTTTTTGTCCTCCTCCTCCTCCTGCTGCTGCTGCTGCTGCTGCTGTTGTTCCTCCTGCTGCTGCTGCAGGGGTTGGAGTCTGTGGGGTTGATGCAGCTGAACCCATTTCCTTCTCCTGCTAAAAAGGGACACAAATAATCCTGCTGCTGCTGCTGCTGCTAAAAGGAGACAGATTTGCTGCTGCTGCTGCTGCTGCTGCTGCTGCTGACAAGAGACAGTTTGCTGTTGACAAGAGATAGTTTGCTGCTAAAAGGAGACACCTTTGCTGCTGCAGTTTGCTGCAGTAGTCATCAGACACTTTGCTGCTAAAAGGAGACACTTTATTGCTTAAATCAAACACTTTGCTGCTACGAAGAACTGCTGCTGCTGCTGCTGCTGCTGCTGCTGCTGCTGCTAAAAGGAGACACTTTTGCTGCTGCTAAAAGGAGACAGAAGAAGGAAACCCTATAAAGACTGCAGCGGCAGATGCGTACATCCGCAGCAGCAACTTGCTGCTTGCTGCACCAAAAGAAGCAGCAGGAGACACCTGCTGCTGCAGAAGAGACAATTTGCTGCAGCAAAGACAACTTGCTGCTGCACAGACACCAGCAGCAGGGAGACTGCTTGCTGCTCAAGTGTCTCCTTTTAGCAGCAGCAGCAGCAGCAGCAGCAGCAGCAGCTTAATGTGTTATAATAAGCAGCAAGACAAGCTGTCTCTTTCTTTTATTTGTCCCTAAAGACACAACCTTCACCTGCTGCACTTGCTGCTGCTGCTGCTACTCGTGCTGCTGCTCGTGCTGCTGCGGCCGCTGCTCGTGCTGCTGTTGCTGCTGCTCGTGCTACTGTTGTTGCTGCTGTTGCTGCTGCTACACAAGACAACAAGGGGGAATAAAAAAGAAATAATACTATATATTAATAAATAAATAAATAAAAAGAAACAAAGACAAGAAAATATTCATAAGGGGCCCTTAGCAGACAGACACTGCCTGTCTAGGGTTTAGGGTTTAGGGTTTAGGGTTTAGCAGCAGGAGGCCCCCCACAGCCAGCCAATGAGCACGAGGGTATTGGGGTGTATAGGCAGCTATAAATAAGGAAATAAATAAATAAATAAATAAATAAATTATAAATAAATAAATAAATAATTATAATAAACAAATAAATACACAAAAATAATTCCTTATACTCATAAACCCTAAACCCTAAACCCTAAACCCTAATTAGATGGGGGCGGCGGGGGGGTTAAGCGTTGAGGGTTAAGAGAGGGGGGCCCCAAGAGCGACGGGGGCCCCCTTTTTGCACTGCTGCTGGTGCTGCTGCTGTTGCTGTTGCTGCTGCTGCTGCTGCTGCTGCTGCTGCTGCTGGTGCTGCTGCTGCTGCCGGTGGTCTGGCTCTCCTTGCTGCTGTTCCTTAATTTCTTTTTTTTTTTCTTTTGTTGTTTTTCTTTCTTATTTTCTTTAATTATATTTATTTATTTATTTATTTTTTCTTCTTCTTTTTTTATTTAATTAATTAATTAAATTAAATTAATTAAATATTTATATTTAATACCCTTTTATTCCCTCGCTGTTGCTGCTGCTGCAGCAGCAGCAGCAAGAGACCCAAGTCCACACACAACCCCCTAAACCCTAAACCCTAAACCCTAAACCCTAATAAACCCTAATAAACCCTAGTAAACCCTAAACCCTCAAAGTAGGCTGGAGGGGGGTGGAGGGGTGGGGCCCCTCTTAGTTCATTAGGGTTTAGGGTTTAGGGTTTAGGGATGAGGGAGACGGATAGTGGTGCCCGTCTCGTTGGTGGAGGGGCCCCCTTGGGGGCCCCTGGGGCCCCTGGTCCCCATTCCTCTTCCTTGGGGGCCCCTATGGAGGGTTTCCCATCAATGGGGGCCCCTACCGGGGGGCCCTCTTCAAAGGGGGCCCCCAGGGGGGCCCCCTCTTCTTTAGGGGCCCCTGTTGATGGGTCTTCTTGTACCCTCAACATGGAGGGTTCTAAGGGGGCCCCCCAAGATGTCTCTGCTTCTTCTTTCCTTCCCAGCAGCAGCAGCAGCAGCAGCAGCAGCAACAGCAGCAGCAGCAGCAGCAGCAGCAACAAGAACAAGAGCAGCAGCAGCAGCGGCATGAAAGAGGAGATGGATACATTATATGACGAAGGAGACACGGATATATCAGCTGCTGCTGCAGGAGCAGGAGCAGCAGGAGCAGCAGCAGCAGCAGCAGCAGCAGTAGCAGCAGAAGGAGAGAAAAAGGAGACAGCAATAGAGAGACAAACAGAACAATTTATGTCTCTTAATTTTGCTGCTGTTGCTGCAGCAATAGATCGATTCAGAGGAGACACTAGATTAGCCCTAGCATTAAGACTGTCTCCTGCTGCTGCTGCTGCTGCTGCTGCTGCTGCTGCTGCACAACAACAGCAGCAGCAGCAGCAGCAGCAGCAGCAGCAGTGTCCCCTTCCTCCTGCTCCTCCTCCATTAGAGACACAACGTTTATCTTGTTCATTAGATAGTATATTAACTGCACATGAACAACAAACCCTACAGGTATATAAACCCTAAACCCTAATAAACCCTAATAAACCCTAATAAACCCTAATAAACCCTAATAAACCCTAATAAACCCTAATAAACCCTAATAAACATTAATAAACCCTAATAAACATTAATAAACCCTCTTAAACCCTAATAAACCCTCGTAAACCCTAATAAACCCTCGTAAACCCTAATAAACCCTCGTAAACCCTAATAAACCCTAATAAACATTAATAATCCCTCGTAAACCCTAATAAACCCTCGTAAACCCTAATAATCCCTAGTGTGCCCTAATAAACCCTTATAAACCCTAATAAACCCTAATAAACGCAAATAAACGCAAATAAAGCCTAATAGACGTATGTATATGTATATAAGTACATATATATATGTATATATGTATATATGTATATATGTATATATGTATATATGTATATATGTATATTTATGTATATTTATGTATATTTATGTATATTTATGTATATTTATGTATATTTATGTATATTTATGTACAGATGTACGGAGAGAATTGGGAAGAAATGCTATTATTAGATAAAGGAGTAGAAGATAGCGAGGGTTTATTAAGAAAGATAGAGGAGAAAATAAATAAATTAATTGTCTCCTTATTAATAGCAGGAGGAGACAGTATATATTTAGAGGAAATAATAAATAAAATAAATATATTAATTAATAATAGACATAATATATGTCTCCTTTTATATACATATATACAACATATATTAATTAATAAAACCCTAATACAGCAACTGTCTCCTTTTTATTTATATAATAAACCCTTAGTGTTTATGCAGGCTATACAAACCCTAGCAACAAAGATACAGCATGCACAACAACCAGGATTACAATCACATAAAAGTGTTGTAAGTATGAGGGTTTAGACAATTTACAGGGTTTAGGGTTTAGGGTTTAGGGTTTACGGTTCTTTTGAGGGGTTTGAGGGTTTACACGGTTTTTTTACCGTTTTTTGAGGGTTTAGGGTTTAGGGTTTAGGGTTTAGGGTTTAGGGTTTAGGGTTTATATAATGTTTTTAATATTTATTGATATTTTAGCGAATTTTGTATATTTTTTTGTGCTTTTTTTTTCTATTTATGTTTCTGCTGCTGCTGCTGCTATTGCTGCTGTTGCTGCTGCTGCTGCTGCTGCTGCTGCTGGTGTTGCTGCTGCAGCAATCATGTCTACCTGAATTATACAAATTACGTGATTTATGCGTAAATCGTATATTAAATTATTTAATTAATAAAATAAATTTATTAAGAAGAACGCATGCAAATATATTTATTATACAAAGAGGGGAATTAATAAAAAATAAATATTTATTTTCTTTTTTATATGAATATTCTCCTCCTGCTGCTGCTGCTGTACAGCATGCATACACCAGAACACTCTCAGCTGTATATGCAACTTTATTCAAAACTTATTATACACAATTATTAGATCTACTTACTCAGCAGCAGCAGCAGCAGCAGCAGCAGCAGCAGCAGCAGCAGCAACAGCAGCAGCAGCAGATGATGATGGGTGCAGCAGCAGCAGCAACAGCAGCAAATGCGCATTCAGAGGGTAATCAGGAAACAGAGACACAAACAACAGAAGGAAGAGTACGTCAATTTTTGTATCCTTTTTTGTCTCCTCCTTTGTCTCCTTTTTTCTCTCCTTTTTTGTCTCCTTTTTTCTCTCCTTTTTTGTCTCCTTTTTTGTCTCCTTTTTTGTCTCCCTTTTTCTCTCCTTTTTCCTCCCCTTTTTGTCTCCTTTTTTGTCTCCTTTTTTGTCACCTTTTTTCTCTCCTTTTTTCTCTCCTTTCTCCCTCTTATTTGTTCCCTTTTCCCCTTTTATTTGTCTCCTTTTTTTTGTCTCTTTTTTTTGTCTCCTTTTTAGTCTCTTGTTGCATCAGCAAAACAAGTTGTAGGTTTCTTATCAAGTTTAGGCAGCAGCAGCAGCAGCAGCAGCAGCAGCATGCAGCAGCAGCAGCAGCAGCAGCAGCAGATGTCTCCTTTTTTTTGCAGGTAAGAATTATTTATTTATATCTCCTTCCTTATGACCCTTAATTGTCTCCTTTTAGCAGCAAAAGTGTCTCCTATACATATACTCTTTTTTTCTCCCTTGTGCTGCTGCTGCTGCTGTTGCTGCTGCTGCTGCTGCTGCTGCTGCTGCTGCTGCTGCTGCAGTTTAGGGACAAGAGATAATATATTATTAGATCTAGATGCAGAGCCATTAGTTGCTTTTCCTCCATCAGGGGAGACACAAACAAAGACACAAAGTGTCTCCTTTGCAGGTTTTTCTTTATTTAAGTCATTATCTTTTGATGGATCTGCTGCTGCTGCTGCTGCTTCTCCTGCTGCTGCTGCTGCTGCTCCTGCTGCTGCACCTGCAGCAGCAGCAGCAGCAGGAGCAGGAGCACCAGCAGGCGCAACACCAACAGGGGGACCAACCACTAATGCTGCTGCTGCTGCTGCTGCTGCAGCAGATGCAGCAGCAACTGCAACAAGACACAACAAACAGCAGCAGCAGCAGGTTCTCCTATATGAACAGATATACAGGTGTCTCCTTTTTTTTTATTTAATAAATAAATAAATAAATAAATAAATAAATAAATAAATAAATATAAGAAGGAGTCACTTATTGTCCCTTCTATAGTAAATAATAATATGTTTATATACTTGTTTATTTATTTATTTATTTATTTAATTTATTTATTTATTTATTTATTTATTTACTTATTTATACTTATCTTTTATTCATATTTGTATGGTATCCATGCATGCGTCTCCTGCATGCATCTGCATGGATGCATGCATACATCTTTTGCATGCATGCATGCATGCATGCATGCATGCATGCATGCATGCATATTTGGGGCTTTTTTCTGGTGTCTCTGCAGGTCCCATCAGAAGTTATTAGTAGACACAGCAACTAGCGAATTAATTTTCCTTACTGAATTCTTCTTAAATGCAGGTAAGTAAATAAATAAATAAATAAATAAATAAATAAATAAATAAATAAATAAATAAAATTGCTAAATTAATATAAATAAATAAATAAATACTAAATAAATAAAAATAAAAATAAAATAAAAAGCCCCAAAGTATATAATGCATGCAT
>NW_013566768.1:10000-16643 GCF_000499605.1 Eimeria maxima | reverse complement strand
ATATATATATATATACATTGTATATAATATATTAATTATAAATAAATATATAAATGGTTGTATTAATGCATGCATAAGAAGAAAAAAATAAGAGAGCAAACATAATAAATAAAGTAAATAAATAATATTTAATTAATTATATATTTGTTCCTTTTTATTCCTTATTAAACATATACATATAATATATATATATATATTATATATATATATTAGGCATATATATATTATTTAGCTGCCTATACACCGCAAATATATATATATATATATATACAACTCTCCTCCTTATTATGCATGTAAACACTTATTAACCTGCAGCAACAGCAACAGCAACAACATGCAGACATTGTGTACCCTGCATGCATGCATGCATGCGTGTTTTGGGGCTTGCATGCCTATAGGTGCATGCATTCATGCATGCATGCGTTTTTGCATGCATGCATGCATGCATACATATAATATGCATGCGTTTTATATGCATGCAATAATGCATGCATAAACAAATAACAAAAACATACGCTTAATTATTCACCTCCAACTCTACGCACGCATGCATATGCATGCATGCATGCATATACATGCATGCATATGCATGCATTTAACATGCACGCATGCATGCATGCATGCATGCGGGCGGGCCTTTGAATATAAATGCATGCATGCATGCATGCATGCATGCATGCGTGCATTCAAGTGTCAGCAACCATGCATGCATGCATGTGCATGCATGCACGCGCATGCATGTGCATGCATGCAATGAAACAAGTAGCCATGCATCTGCATGTATGCATATGCATATGCATACACCTGTATGCATGTATTTGCATGCATAAATCTGCATGTATCTGCATGCATGCATGCATGCATGCATGCATGCATGCATTGTATATAATTATAAGAAGTAATCAGGTACACCTCTTAATTCTTCTGCTCCTTCGAGTTGCTCAGGAGATGCATCAAACTGTATGCTGCATATACACAACAAATATATACATGCATGCATGCATGCATGCATGCATGCATGTCTAAAGCAGCAGCAGCATCACCCCAACCCCCATCACCATCAGCACCATCAGCAGCACCATCAGCAACAGCAGCAGCAGCAGCAGCAGCAGCAGCAGGAAATAAATATATATTTCTTACAAAGAATATTGTAAATATTCATCAATTTGTAGAATTGCTGCTTTATTTCCGCATCTATAACAATAATTAGGTGCAGAAAATAATGTTAATACATTTCTTCCTTGGCTCCATTGGTAACCCTATACATAAATAAATATATAAATATATATATAAATATATTTATTTATTATATTTATTCATTCTTTAATTTATTATTTACTTAATAATCACATTATTATTCATTATTTATACAAAAAAAAAAAGGGCTTTATACCCATGCATGTAACGTATGCGTATGCATATGCATATGCATATGCATGCATGCATGCATGCATGCATGCATGCATGCAACAACGGCAACAACAACAGCAACAGACCGCCATGCATCATCATCATCAGCAGCAAACAAACAAACAAACAAACAAACAAACAAACAAACAAACAAACAAACAAGCATGCATGCATGCATGCATGCAGTGCATGTTTTGGGGCTGTTACCTCCATGACGAGTTGATGAGCTCTGGTGATGCACTGCAAACCATTCGCTCGTAAAAACCTCTCAGATATATCACGACCAAACGTAAACCCTAATCAGCAGCAGCAGCAGCAGCAGCAGCAACAGCAACAGCAACAGCAGCAACAGCAGCAGCAGCAGCAGGTAGAGGATGAGGAGGTCAAAAGGGGAAGGAGATGCATGCAAAAGATTGATGTGTTTATACATCTAGCAACTGATATAACTTTTATTTATGTACACAACCCTAAACCCTAAACCCTAAACCCTAAACCCTAAACCCTAGCTTACCTGCACCTCTAGGAGAGACTCCCCAACCCTCGAGTTGATCTTCAGGATCAGACCAAAGTAAATCGCACATCGGACCCTCATGAGGCACCTCCTGGTGTCTATATACACCACAAACCCTAAACCCTAAACCCTAAACCCTAAAATCCTAAACCCTAAAAATAACGATAAACCCTGAAACCCTAAACCCTAGAATCCTGCAGACTGACACAGCCAGGCATCTGTTCTCAAACACCGAATCTTGCAACTACACACTACAACCCCCTAAACCCTAAACCCTAAACCCTAAACCCTACCTTTGGAGAGCCCTAACCGCATCTAGGGAATCAAGTTGAGGAGAAAGACCAGCATGAGGACAAAATATTTGTCCTTCAATTAATGCACTTAATGGCAAATAGTCAAAAACTCCTAAATACCACAAACCCTAAACCCTAAACCCTAAACCCTAAACCCTCAAAACCCTAAACCCTAAACCCCAAAACCCTAAATGCGACATCTGTATTAGATAATCAAGGGAGCAAAGAATGGACACAGCACGATAACGCGGAACCTGCCTGGCTAAACCCACCTAAAACCCTAAACCCTCAAACCCTAAACCCTAAACACTCAAACCCTAAACCCTAAACACTAAACCCTCAAACCCTAAACCCTAAACCCTAAACCCTACCTGTGAGGTGGTTCCAGACATTGGCGTTGCCGTATTTGCGAATGCATTCATCGAAGAATCCATACACCTAAAAAAAAAGAAAAAAAGAGAAAAAAGAATAAATAAATAATAAATATAAATAAATATAAATAAATATAAATAAATAAACAAAAAGTGTTTGTGTCTTACTTGGGTGATTTGGCGACTTTCGTGATTTCCTCTAATTATCGTTATCCGGTGGCGATAGCGAACCTGCATATACACCCCAAAACCCTAAACCCGAAACCCTAAACACTAATTACTAAACCCTAAACCCTTGGCTAATCCCTCTGCCTCCGGTAGAAAAATAAAAGTATTTGGAGAGCACCAGCGAGCAAACATCTAAACCCTAAACCCTCAATCCTGAAATCTCTACCCTGAAAGCAAAACCCTAAACCCTAAACCCTAAACCCTAAACCCTAGGAATTACCTTTAAAAGGAAGACAAGGGTGACGCATTCCAAAGAATTAAAACCTCTGTCGACATAATCCCCCAAGAAAAGAAAATTCACAGAAGGGCAAGCTGCGCACAAACCCCAAACCCTAAACCCTAAACCCTAAACCCTTAAAAGCCCTAAACCCTAAAAAACCCTAAACCCTAAAATGACCCTAAACCCTGAACACTTAACTAATAAAGAAACCGATGAATACAAACCCTTTCAATATCGCGTAACCCTGCCTGGCTCCCGACCTTCAACCATCCACCCTAAACCCTAAAAGAACCCTAAACCCTAAAAACCCTAAACCCTAAACCCTTACTTCCGGCACATTTAAACATTTGCATAAGATCATGAAATTGGCCATGAATATCCCCTACGACAGTCACCGGTGTATTCACGGGCTGTACATTCCCTTCTTCCATCAATATCTCCTGAAGACATAAACCCTAAACCCTAAACCCTAAACCCTAAACCCTAATAAACCCTAAACCCTAATAAACCCTAAACCCTAATAAACCCTAGATGATGACAGACAATGTACGTGAAATGTGAATTCTTCCATGTGGGAGAACGTCATTATATCTACGACTACGCCCTAAACCCTAAACCCTAAACCCTAAACCCTAAACCCTAAACCCTAACCTTGAGTTTATCGCATAGAAGTTTAACTCTTTGTTCTTTTAAGGGTTTACATTTAAGGATTGTTTCTATATCACAATCAAATGCTAATAACTCTTGGGGTCGTAAATAATGCTGCTGCTGCTGCTGCTGCTGCTGCTGCTGCTCCTCTTGCTGCTGCAGCATCAATATATCATCACTGCTCAGAGGCAGATGAGGCAGCTGCAGCAAACTCTCCCCATCACGATCCCCTCCTCCTCCTGCTGCTGCTGCTGCTGCTGCTCCTGCTGCTGCTGTTGTTCTTGCTCCTGCTGCAGAGGAAGAGGGGGGAGACAATGGCGACGCAAAGGAAGCACCTGAAGAGGCTGCCTCTCCTGCTGCTGCTGCTGCTGATGATGTTGCTGCTGCTGCTGCTGCAGGGGAGGAGCTGTTTGCTGCTTCCGCTGCTGTCATTGTACAGACAGCGGGAAAAGACATTAGAAATAAATATTGCTGCTGCTGCTGCTGCTGCTGCTGCTGCTTCTGTTGCTGCTGGTTAAGCTGGTAGTTTTCCAGAGCGAAGCTGCTGCTGCTGCTGCTGCTGCAGCAAAGAGCTGCTACTGTTGCTGCAGCAACAGTGGAGCGCTGCTGCTGCTGCTGCTACTGCTGCTGCAACAGAAAAGCGCTTCTGCTGCTGCTGCTGCTATTGCTGCCGCTGCAGGGAAGCGCTGCTGCTGTTGCTGCTGCAACAGTGAAGCGCTGCTGCTGCTGCAGCAGCAAAGCGCTTCTTCTGCTGCTGCTGCTCCAATGAAGTGCTACTGCTGCTGCTGCTGCTGCTGAGCAGGCAATGAATAATCCTCTAGCGGGGCCCCTCAAGGGGCCCTTCGCTGAGGAAGGTAAGCCCCCATGTCACTCTGCTGCAGCAGCTGCTGCTGCTGCTGCTGCGCCTACCGCTGCTGCTGCTGCTATTGTATTACCCCTGTTGCTGCTGTTGGAGCACCTTAAAGGAACGATCTTCTCTTGTGTCCTTTGCTAGTGTTGCTGCTGCTGCAGTTGCTGCTGCTGTTGTTGTTGCTGCTGCTGTGTTTGATGCTGTTGCTGCTGCTGCTGCTGCTTTTGCTGCGCTGCTGCTGGTGACAGTTATGCGGTGTCTTAAGAGGAGAAGAGGCGGTAGGCAGTGTGTGTACCGCCGCAGATCCTAGGGTTTAGGGTTTAGGGTTTAGGGTTTACCGTTAAGACCCCGTAGTGGGGGTGGTGACTGGTGCAGCTTACTGTGCCTGCTACCCCTAAAGATTAGGGTTTAGGGTTTAGGGTTTGAGAGGGGACGCTCACATCCCCCTGGCTGTACAGGCCACCGCACGGGGGGGGCTAGGGTTTAGGGTTTAGGGTTTACGGGTTTACGGGAGGAAAGAAGCAAGACCTCCTTGGGAGGCTGGTAAAGCATAGATGTTTGCTTGCTAGAGTTTAGGGTTTAGGGATTAGGGATTAGGGTTTAGGGTTTAGGGCTTCGGGGAGCGGCGCTTTTGCTGCATGCGCTGCGCAGCTGCTGCGGCTGGCTGCTGCAGCAGCAGGCAGCAGCAGCAGCTCAATGTTGCTTCTATTGATATTTAAGGGAATAAAAATAAAAATTAATAAATATATTTAAATAAAATAAAGAAAAAAATTAATGGTTTATTCCTTTTGTATTGCGGCGGCCCCCCAACCCCCGCGAGACCTGCGACGAAAACCCTAAACCCTAAACCCTAAACCCTGAGAAACCACTGAGGTGTCTGTACACCTCAACAGACACCTCAACGTAGCCTCTAAGCCCTGCTCCCTTAAGGAAGGGTTTAAACACCTCTTGCCTCCTACTTGTCTATCGTAAACCCTAAACCCTAATACATTTGTTTAGCTAGCGACTAGCTAGCCACAGCTGTCTGTCAGCTAGCTAGGGAGGTGGAGGTAGGGTCTACAGGAGTGCCTTCACCTGCCTAGACACTGTAAAGCCTAAACCCTAAACCCTAAACCCTCCGAGATGGGCGCTCCTACTGCCTAGCAAACCCCCTTCTCTAAGGGAAACACTACCTACAATGATTCGCTACTCATTAAGTATATAGCTAGCTACAGCTAGCTGTATCTAGCTGTATACGGATGTACCTAGCTGTAGCTAGCTGCAGATAGCTGTAGCTAGCTGCAGCTAGGTATCTAGCTAGCTGTGGCGCAGCAGCAGCAGACAACGAGCAGCAGCTAGGCTAGCGTCTAGTAAGCTCTGGTTGTAAGAGAGCAACGGGAAAAAGATTTAGGGTTTAGGGTTTAGGGTTTAGAGGAGCAGTAGGCACCGAGACCCAAAACCGTTTCTAGGGTTTAGCGCTAAAGGCATCTAGCGCTAGGGAAGAGGATTTAGGGTTTGGGTTAAGCCTAGGGTTTAGGAAAGAGGGCCTTATGGTGTCTTAAAGGCAACTAGGGTTTAGGGTTTAGGGTTTAGGGTTTAGGGTTTTTGAGGTCATCAAGAGCAGCTCTAATTGCTGTTTGATTAAGAAGAAGATTTAAAGAAAATTCTGCCTTTTGTGATGTACTTAGGGCATCTGCAGACACAAACCCTAAACCCTAAACCCTAAACCCTCAGTAGTATACTCCCCATACAGGCATTTATTAATACCGTTATAAGCAAGCGTTTAGGGTTTAGGGTTTAGGGTTTGAAAAGTCTCGTTGCATACAGACACACACATGAGCACAGAGGTTTATAACAAAGACAGATAAACCCTAAACCCTAAACCCTAAACCCTACCGTATTTTTGATTGCAGTAAGCCTGCAGGAGGTTTTTAATAAAGACAGAAGAAACCACCAAACGCCGAGGGTTTAGGCAGGGTTTAATGAGGTTAGCCTCCAGTAAACCCTAATGCACACAACATAAATAAACCCTTAACCCTTATAAACCCTAAACCCTCAACTGCTAAACCCTAAAACACAAACCCTCGGAAGGCAGGTCCTCTCTATGAATTGGCGAAACTGTAAACCCTAATA
>NW_013566768.1:0-5000 GCF_000499605.1 Eimeria maxima | reverse complement strand
TAGCGCTGCTCGAGAGTTTAGGGTTTTGTGATCATTTAGATTGTAGGGTTTATGGCTAGCGGGGCTAATTGAAACCCTAAACCCTAAACCCTTACTGGAGGGTTTAGGGTTTAGGGATTTTGAGCCTAAGTGGGGAGATTTATGTCCAGTTGTCCATCGGTAAAATAAATAAATAAAAATGTTGTTGTCTAGGGTTTAGGGTTTAGGGTTTAGGCTGGTGATGCCTATGGGGCACAGAATCCCCTAAACCCTAAACCCTAAACCCTAACACCTTCCACCGCCTAAAGACACTAAACAAGACAACGACATATTCGCCGCTGCAACGGAGGCTGTTGCTGCAGCAGCAGCAGCTGCAGCTACAGCTGCTGCAGCTGCTGCAGCTGCCGCGTCTATGCTTGGAGTTGCTGCTGCTGCAGCTGTTGCTGCAGCTGCTGCAGTACGGGTTGTGTTAAACCTGTAGCTAAGTTACTATATGCACCTGCAAACCCTAAACCCTAAACCCTAAACCCTCGAATATAATAAGCGAAGGGCCTCAGCAGCAAAATGTTTAGGGGTTAATTTTGCTTCCTCTAGTTGCTGCTGTCTTGTTGCTGCCTCTATAAATACATCAGGGAGACACAGAGAACGCAGCTGCAGCACAACACATACACCCCAAAACCCTAAACCCTAAACCCTAAACCCTAAACCCTCAAACATCACAATCGGCCCTCATATGTACATATACACAGTAATATATACACCTATATATTATATATATAATAATATAATATAAACACTTATAATATATAACCCCTATATATATAAACCCTAAACCCTAAACCCTAGAATATTATTGCACAAGAGGGTTATTCATATATAGGAGTGTGGGTATTGTTGTATTATGATGCAATTAGGGTTTAGGGTTTAGGGTTTAGGGTTTATTACACTGCATTTTCTTGCATAATTAGTATCGGAGTTAAGCAGATGCTGCACTGCTCTGCTGCCAAACCCTCCTGCTGCTCCTTCCTCTAGCAGCAGCAGCACATCATGAGCAGCAGCAAGCTGCAGCAGCAAATCGCCATCTAGGGGTCTAAGGAACCGTGCATCTGCTACTGTAACTCCTATTAATGGATCCGCTGCTGCTGCTGCTGCTGCTGCTGCTGCTGCTGCAGGAGCAGCAGCAGCAGCAGGAGGTGCGGGTCCTGCTGCTGGGGAAGGTGGTGCTGCAGAGGGGAGTATGCGACCACCGGAGGATCCGCGTGCTGCTGTTGCTGATGCAGTAGCAGCAGCAGCAGCAGCTGCTGCTGCAGCATTTGCTTCTGCTGCTGCTGCTGCTTCTGCTGCTGCTACTGCTGCTGCTGCATGCTCTGGCTTAGGTATTGAATTTATTTGCTGCAGAATTGCTGCTGCATTAACAGCATCTAATAAAAGAGTGCCAATAGACAGCAGCGCCACCTGCATGCACACCCAAACCCTAAACCCTAAACCCTAAACCCTAAACCCTTGGTAGACGAGAAAGAGCGGTGTTTTAGTCAACGCTTTAGGGTTTATAAATTAGGGTTTATCTATCTTCCTATGGAGGTAGCAAATGCACAGCAAACCACAAATAAGGGTTTAGGGTTTAGGGTTACCTTGTATTTAGCATTAGGGTTTGCATGCAATAATATGCGGCCCTTCCCTATGGGTAAGGGTTCAGGATCAGAGGGGAGCTCCTTTATATTATGCCTGCAAGCAAACACTAAACCCTAAACCCTAAACCCTAAACCCTAAACCCTAAATCGACATTGTGTTCAAACCCTAGATAACGTCGAAACCCCAAAAGTGGACGCCTGGGACCTAGGGTTTAGGGTTTAGGGTTTAGGGTTTACCCTAGCTTGCTGTTGAGGGTTTCAAGACCAAAGCAAGGACTACGAGGGAAACGAAGAGCAGAGGGGCCGGAGTCCATCAGGTACACCGTCTGCAGACCCAAACCCTAAACCCTAAACCCTAAACCCTAAACCCTAAACCCTAAACCCTAGAAAACAGCATCCATGGAATATCAACTGCCAGAACCCTATAAATCATGTGAACACTACTACGACTAAGAAACCCCCATCCTGCTCTATCCCCCCCAAAACCCTAAACCCTAAACCCTAAACCCTAAACCCTAAACCGTACCTTGAGCATACGAAGAAGTTCATATTCATCACTAGGTGCCATGACAGTAAAATTAGGAAGATTACCCAAGAAAGATAAATCAAATGATCCTTGATGAGTACTCCCATCTGCCCCTACTAGACCTGCACGGTCTATTATAAACCTATATCACAAAACCCTAAACCCTAAACCCTAAACCCTAAACCCTAAACCCTAAACCCTAAACCCTAGATAAAGAAATTTTTCATTTCGTCAAATATTTTCGGCAATTAGTAGTGGTTGATTATTTAACTTTTCCCGACTTTTTAAATTTTTGAATTTTTTTTTAGGGTTTAGGGTTTAGGGTTTAGGGTTTAGGGTTTACATACCTGACAGGTAGATTTTGTATAGCAACATCATGAACAATTTGATCATATGCTCTTTGTAAGAATGAGCTGTATATACAGCAGAAGGGTCTAGCTGCTGCAGCAGCAGCACCAGCAGCAAAAGTAACTGCATGCTGCTCTGCTATAGCAACATCATAAACTAAATTAGGGTTTACGTCCCCTAGGGTTTTGAGTCCTGTACCTCCAGGCATTGCTGCAGTTATATAAACACTAATTTTTTCTTCTCCTTTTTTCTTCTTTTTCTTCTCTTCTTCTTCTTTATTTGTTAAACATAATAAACCATAAGATAATACAGATGTTAATAAACTAACTCCCCCTTTTATTGATGCTTTTGCTGCTGCTGCTGCTGCTGCTGCTGTTGGTCGTGGTTTTGCTGTTGCTGTTGTCGTTGTTGCTGCTGCTGCTGCTGCTGGTCCTGTTGCTGCTGCTGCTGTTGCTGCTGTTGCTGCTGCTGCTGGTGATGTAGCGGTTGCCGGGGCAGAAGAGGAAGAAGAAGTCTTTGGAGCTGCAGCAGCACCGTGTGGGGTCCCACTGCTGCTTCTGCTGCTGCTGCTGCTGCTGCTGCTGCTGCTGTTGCTGCTGCTGCTGCCTTTGCTGCTGCTGTTGCTGCTGTGTGCATGCAAGGAGAGATAAGGTGCTGCCTCTACTCCATGCATGCGGTCTGGGGCTGCAAGAGCGGGCGGATAGCCAAACCCTTTCTCGGTCTTCAAATGTAATACCGTTGGCCGCTTCAAACCCTCACTCTGAAACACTCAAACCCTAAACCCTAAACCCTAAACCCTAAACCCTAAAATTTTTTATTAGGTCGCCTTAAGGGTTTATAACAGTCCTAGAAGACGGCAAACACTCACAATAATAAGGTACACTAAAGGGCTACATGAGGTAAACAAGAAACCCTAAACCCTAAACCCTAAACCCTAAACCCTAACCTTGATTTTTTGCAAGATGGAGACGAGGTTTAGGACATCGTGGCCATCAACAGGGCCCATATACTCAAACCCTAAACCCCCAAAAAAGGAGGCAACTCCTGGCTCCCCTTGCCCAGGTGCATGCACCGCAGCAACATCTTGCTGCTGCTGCTGCTCTTCCTGCTGCTGCTGCTGCTGCTGAATCAGAGAAATGCGATTCTTCAGACGGCGCATGTGCCGAGACACTGCACTGGCAGGCGCCGTCCCTCCTAAACCACAAACCCTAAACCCTAAACCCTAAACCCTAAACCCTAAACCCTTAATATCTAATAGAACTTGTGCCAGAATCACAACAGCAGTAGTAGTGCAGGAGCGTCCCGTGCAACAACTGCAGACAAACCATTATCCACCCTCATTAGGGTTTAGGGTTTAGGGTTTAGGGTTTATACCTGCAGTATTAGTTCCTGTAGGAAGAGAGACTTGCTGATTATCATTTAATATAATTAAGATTGGTGATCGTAAAAACCCGCATGCATTCAGGGCCTCATATGCCATACCTCCTGTTAGACCTCCATCTCCTATAAATATTTACCGTAAACCCTAAACCCTAAACCCTAAACCCTAAACCCTAAACCCTAGATGATAAAACATAAACCCTAAACAATAGATTGCGAAATAACGAGGGTTTTGTATTTTGTGTTCTGAGGATATGCAAATGTCTCTTTGTATTACTCGTCACGATGCATACTAAACCCTAAACCCTAAACCCTAAACCCTAAACCCTAGACGTACCAATGACAGCAACATAGAGACCCTTATCTCTTTTTTGTAATCGGTGTGCAACATACATCCCCTGAAGAGCACTTATTGAAGTAGAGGAGTGGCCTGTAAACAAAACCCTAAACCCTAAACCCTAAACCCTAAACCCTAAACCCTAAACCCGTGGACGAAGTGGCAACATTTACGCTCTCTACTGTTTTCCTTGTGTATATTAAGGGTGAGATTGTTCCTCCACCATATTTAGTGTTTAGTGGTAAAGTTAAGGTTTAGAAATTAGGGTTTAGGGTTTAGGGTTTAGAAATTAGGGTTTAGGGTTTAGGGTTTAGGGTTTAGGGTTTAGGGTTTACCAGCTCCGAATGAATCATATATGGACTCTTTTCTTGTTAAGAATCCAGATAAACCCTTTTGTTGACGAAGACGATGCATTAAATGACGACGTCCTGTTAGCATCTATATACAAAAGGAGACAAATAAAAAAAAAAAAAGAGACAAATAAAAAAAGGAGACAAAAGGAGACAAATAAAAAAAGGAGACAAAAGGAGACAAATAAAAAAAGGAGACAAATAAAAAAAAGAGACAAAAAAAAGGAAACAAAAAAAGGAGAGAAAAAAAAGGAGAAAAAAAAAAAAGGAGACACTTAGAGGAGACAAAAAGGATATAAAAGAGAGACAGATAAAAAGAGGGGAAAAAAAGGAGATAAATAAATAAATAAAAAGGAGACAATTAAATAAATAAACAAATAAAAAGGAGACAATTAATTAAATAAATAAATAAAAAGGAGAAACAATTATATATATATATATATATATAT
>NW_013566767.1:0-16488 GCF_000499605.1 Eimeria maxima | reverse complement strand
TATATATATATATATATATATATATATAGTGAGAGAAAATATGTTTGGGGGGACAGCTGCAACTAAAAGCCAATTAACGATAAACACAGGGTGTATCTACACCTGCAGCCGTTCCAGCAACAGGCGCATGCACCGCTGCTCCTCTGCTGCTGCTTGCATGCACTGCGCAACCAACTTGGATGCTTCCCCACACAATCGCCGCCGCACCCTTCGGGGCTCCTCCATAGGTGCAAGCTGCCTGCGCTGTTTCTGCAGCTGTTGCTGCTGCTCCTGTTGCTGTTGATGTACTTGCTGCTGCTGCTGCTGTTCGTACTGCTGTTGTTGACAGCCTTGAAGCTGTTGCAATTGCTGCTGGTGCTTCCCCACACACCCTCCACCCTCCTCTAGCAGCCCCATTCGCCTCTCCTCTTTATGCTTCTGTTCTGCCTGCTGCTGCTCCTGCAGCATTGTTGCGGCGGTGGCAAGCACGCGAGGCAGCACTGGGGGTCCCCAAACATACACTGGAGGGGCAGCTAGCACATTCCATGTGGAGTAGGGGAGTACCAGTGGTCCACGTTTTGCTGCAGCAGCCGCTGCTGCTGCTGCGGCGCTGCACCGAGCTGCTTCCACTGCGGCGGCAAAAACGAGCTCCAGAGAATGAGCCTGCGCCTCCTGCTGCTCCATCTGCTCCATCCGAGCACCACCAGCAGCAGAAGCAGCAGCAGCAGCCAGTTCGACAAGCTGCGACAAGCTCGAAGCCTTGCTGTACGCTCGGCGGAGCAAACGCAAGATGTCTTGCTCGTCTTGCTGCCGCAACAACCTAACCAACTCGTGGAGAGTCTCAGTATCTGCGGAGGGAAAACATCCGGCAAGTGCAGCAGCTGTAAGGGCATGCGGTTGTTGCTCCTGCTGCATCTGCTGCTTCTTTGCGTGCTGCAACCTCCATATGAGGCCCAGCAGCCACTCTACAGGCGGCAACTGCCACAAGCTGTCGCTGCAGCTGTGCAGCAACCCTGCTGCTGCTGCTGCTCCTGTGCGAAATGCCTCTACAGACACCGCAGCATTAGCAGCAACCCGAGCAAGAGGACCTGCAGCAGCAGCAGCAACGAGCTGCTCAAGACAACCTTCGTGTCCCAAGCGTTGCTGCTGCTGTTGCAATTCTGCTTCCAGGCACTCGCTAAGTGCCTTCCTTGCGCGTGCAGCAGCAGCAGCAGCGGCAGCAGCAAGCGCCCGTTCCCACATCCTCGCCCAGCCTGACAACAGAAGTTGCTGCTGCTGCAGCAGCATCGGCCGCTGCCGCAGCAACGCGCTTAGCTGGCTGGGCTGCTGCAGCCCTTCCCAAGGATCTAAGGAGAAACACTGCAGCAAACCCCGCGAAAGCGGCAGCGCGCAGTCTGTACAGCAGCATCTTCCGCTGCTGCTGCTGCTGTTGCTTCTGCGGCTGCTGCTGCTGGTGGTGTTGGTGCTGTCTCGGGCAGGAGATGGAACAACAGCAATACACCGAACTCGTAAGCATGCAGCTGCATCTTGAAGCCTGGGAATACAAAAAGAGCAGCAGTACCAACGTACCCATTCTACGTCTGCTACTGCTGCCGTTGCTGCTTCTGCAGCAGCATCGGCCGCTGCCTGAGTTTACCATTTAAACTCTATGGTGTTGTTCTTTTCCTGCTCTTTCGCAAGCTGCTACTACATTGCATGTGTTGTGGTTCTGCTGCTTCTGCTCTTACTGCTGGGATGTTTGCTTACTCTGGGAACTGCGAGGAGACAGCCTGGAGGACTTCAGCCTTCACAGCTGCACATGCACTGCGCACTTCGTCGTCAACGGAGATAGCCAATTGCTGCGGACACCGCTGCTGCTGCTGTTGCTGCTGGCGTTGTGTTGCAGCAGCGCACGGTGGAACAGTCGCCGTTGCCGCTTGTGATGATATATCGCAGAACAGCCGCTGCGGCAGGGATAGAGCAAAAACAACACACGCGACAGCAGCGCCTGCCTGCTGCTGCTGCTGGTTCTTGTTGCGGAGCTTGAGGGCGTAGGCTATCTCCTTTGTGGCTGCAGCCCACTGTTGCTTTGCTGTTGCTTCAGCTGGACCGCTCGCGCTGCAGTCCGATGGGAAGGCGGTCATCTGCACCGTGGGGGGAAGGGTGTTGTTGCAGAAGCCACAAGGCTCGTCAGCAGGCGCATCTGCTGCTGCTCCTTTGCCTGGCAAAGCCACAAGGAAAGGCAACGGCAGCAGCAGCATGGCTGCGTCCCCAAGGGCTTCTTCTTCGTCAAGCTTACAAACCTCCTCCTGTATTGGTGTTGCAAGTGGTGCTGTGCCAGCAGCAGCCGCTGCTGCTGCTTCTAATGCCCTCCCCGCTGCAGCTGTGTCTATTCCCTTGCCGGTTATTGCATGCAGCGCACAGTAAAACGGCAGCGGCTGTGAGGCCCCTCGGATGGAGAGCCGCTGCTGCGGCCACAGCAGCAAGTGTCCCTCTAAGGGCACCCTTTTGTCCCCTGCTGCTGCAATGCTGCTGTGGAGCAACACAGGAGTAGAAGTTACCTTACTGTTCCTGCTGGTGCCCCACGCAGCAGCTGCAACAACACGCAACAACAGCGCCTCCACAATTGAAGAGCGACGGCAAAAAAAGACAGCCTTGAAGAAAACACGGGGAGGGGAAAGCTGCTGTTGCTGCTGCTGTTCTTGCCGTTGCGTGCAGCGAGGGAGCAGCAGATCCGAAGCTAGGAGAGAACGAAGAACATCTGGCGGCATGGCAGCAGCAGCTGCAGCAACGGCTGTTGCAAGCATCGACGATAGTGGCTGCTGTGGCAGCTCAGTTTGCTGCTGCAGCAGCGCCAGCAACTCTTCCTCGGGTGATATCAATGCATACAGGGCCCCCTGTGGGGTATCCCCCACATTGAAGGTCTCAGTCAGAGGAGCCCCTGCTACTGCATCAGCATCAGCAGCAGCTGCTGCATTCTTGTGAGTTGCCTCAGCCAGATCGTCTGAGGCTCTCGCTGGAGGCTTCTTCAACTCAGAGCCACTTTTCTGCTGCTGCTGCTGTTGCTGTTGTTGTCCTTCCTGCTGCTGCCACACCACTGCGGCTTCGTCTACGACCTCGTGTCCTTTGCTGGGCGGCGGCCTTGCGGAGGCAATCGCTTCAATAAAGTTGCCGGTAGCAGCAGCTGCTGCTGCTTTTGCTGCAGTAGCTGCTGCTGTTGCTACAGGAGCAGGCTGGGATGCTGCACCAGACGCAACACGAATGCAACACAGCGCAAGCACAATGTACATGCATCATCTGCAGTTCGCGCTGCAGCACTCGAATGTACACAAATCTGCCAAGGTGTAGGGTGCTGCTGCAGCAGCTGCAGCAAACTCTTACCGCTGTCACTGGGCTTCTGTCTCCACTTGCGAAGCCCCAAAATGCCAGGGAATGTCTCCTCGAACTCTACTGCAACAGCGCTGGTGTCTCCTTTAGGTGCACTAACTTCAGGCATACGCAAATCGCGCTGCTGCCTCCCTGTTGCAGCAGCAGTTGCTGAACTCGCGCTGCTCGTCGCAGCACCCGCTGCAGCAGCAGCTCCTGGTGCATGCAGGATACCTCTGCACTCTCTAGCCAGCTCATGCCCCTCTTGTCTTCGGGACACATCATCGCCTTTTCCAGAAGCAGCAGCAGGGGCAGGAGCTGCTGCTGCTGCAGGTGCCGTTTGACTGGGAACCGGCGGTTCTCTAGAAGCCTGGATTATTGGACTGCCCCCGATGGCTGCTGTTGCTGCTGTTGGCGCTGCTGCTGCCGCTACTGCTGGCGGTGTGGTTGGGGATGTTGTAGCGCCAGCTGCTGCAGTTGGTTTAGGTGGTGCCTGCAATACATCCCTTGTCACTACTGCTGACGCGTCAACAGCAGCAGCAGCAGTAGGTTGATTGCTAACATATGGAGATACCCGCGCTGTTTGCTGCTCCGCCCCTGCCTCTCTCCCCTGAGCAGGCGGTGGCCACACGAAAGCGAACGGTACCTGCTTCTGCTGCTCTTGCTGCCACTGTTGTTGCTGTTGTTGCTGCAGCTGTTGCTGTTGTTGTTGTTGTTGCTGTTGTTGTTGTTGTTGTTGATGTTGTTGTTGTTGTTGCTGTTGTTGTTGTTGTTGTTGTTGTTGCTGTTGTTGTTGTTGTTGTTGTTGTTGTTGTTGTTGTTGTTGTTGTTGTTGTTGTTGCTGTTGTTGTTGTTGCTGCGCCGGGCCCTGCTCTGGTTGCGTCAGTGGGCGTTGGTGCCCCTGCAAAAGTTGCTGCTGCTGTTGGGGCTGCATCTGCGCTTCTCTGTCTGTCCGTTGCATGCGCTGCATGCCTTGAGGCAACCCAAAGGCAATACCCCCCGCTGCCTCAGGTGTCGTCGTAACATTTACGAAGTTAGAAGCCAAAGGCGGCTGCTGCTGCTGGTGCTGCTGTTGCTGGTGCTGTTGCTGCCGCTGTTGCTGCTGCTGTTGCTGCTGCTGTTGCTGTTCATTGTGCCCAACCCGTAGTTCCCCGTGGCTCAGCTGCAGCTGCTGCTGTCGCAGTTTGAGTTGCTGCAGTCGTTTAAGTTTCCTCTGCTTATCGGGCTGCTGCTCCTGCTGGTGATCAGGCCGTTGCTTTAAGGCCTCCTGCTGCTTGAAAAAAAAGGCCCTGCTCAATTCCGCTGCGCACGGTCTTCTTTTCTGCCGTTGCTCCTGTGTCTCAAGCGCACCAGCCACAGCCACAGCAGCAGCCGCAGCAGCAGGATAGTCTGGGTCGAGCAGCTGCTGCCTGGAGAGGTAGCTAGGCGGCGCAAGGTAAGGAGAAGGGGCCCTAGGCCCCTTTGCTTTTTTATAGGAGGACAAGTCCTGAAGGAGACTCTTATCTGCCTCCTCAAGTAAACAAATAGGGGCACCTCGAGGAGACACCGCCACGCGAATTCCGTAAGCCGCAAGAAAGGCAGAAAACATTTCGCCTGCGGCAACAGCAGTAGAAACCGTATGCAGAGACAGCACACAAGCGTGGATGCAACAAACACTCCAGACCTCCAAAGCGGGCAGCAGAAGGAGCAGCATTGGGAGGAGCAGCAAGAGCAGCGCCAGCGGGAACAGGGCCCGCAGCAGCCCCAGCGTCAATCGAAGCAACAGCAGTAGCAGTTTAAGTAACAACAACAGGATAAACAGCGGTACAGTAGCAGCGGGATTCGCCAGTGGTGTAGCGGATGCGGAAGCCGCTGCGTTGGTGTGGATGCGAGCATCCACACCAGCATCCACATGGGCAGCAAGAATCGCATCTACATGCACATGCACATCCGCAGCAGCATGCGCAAAATCAAGCAGCAACCGCAGCAGCAGAAGTAGGAGGAGGAGCGTACTGCTTTCTGCATCGAACCCAAGGAGAAGGGCAAGGCGTTGAGGGCTGATAGGATTTCTTGCGCCTCCAGATAGGCGGTTGAAGACGAGAGCAGCAACAAGGCGTGCTCTAGCAAAGGGCAAGAATTTGTGAAGGAGGAGGCATAATAAATAGGGCCCCTCCCTCATGAGGCCCACACAACGACGGAGGTTAAGGGTCTTAAATGCCCGGTAGGCAGCTAAGGCAAAACGCACAGAAGGGTCCTGCTGCAGTTGCTGCGGCAGCCGCTGCAGCAGAGATACCGCAGCCGTGTCACTTGCATCCTGTGACAGCAGCATAAGAAGGCGGAAACCCCAGAATTCCCCTTCATACGGACTGCTGTAGACAAGAAGATCAAGTAATGCCTTAGGGTCTTCCTCTCCTCCTCTGCCTTCCACCCCTCCTGCAGCAGCAGCAACAGCTGCTGCTGCTGCTGCTGCTGCTGCTGCCGCTTCGCGTCTGCTGCGGAAGGCGCGGGCCGCCTCGTATCCCTGCATAAGTTTGTCTAGACATGTTTGCATTAAACCATGATTAGAGACTGAATCAAAACCAGGTGTCCCTGCTAGCAGCTCCTCAGACAAAACAAGAAAACGAAAAGAGACCTCAAGTGTCTCTATTGATGCACGATGAGGAGACACATGCTGCACTGTTAGTTCTTGCCAACAGGCACGTAATCTGTCTCTCAAAAAGTTATACACATCAATGTATGTATAAGGACGAGATCGAGGGAACAGATACTCCTTTCGTGGTAGCGTCGCCATCTCCTGCTGCTGCTCCTGCTGATCCTGCTGCTGAGGTCCATTGGTCAGGTCAGCATCCGCAACGTAAGTCAGCAGCGCATGCACAGCTCGGCGGCACCACACTGCTGGTCGAGTGTCTGACTGCTTGAAGGGCTTCCCAGCGTCGCTACGCCGAAACGAAGAAAACGCCAGGTGTACGTTCACCTGCAGCAGCAGCAGCAGCAAGAGCAGAACAGCAGCAGGGGCAGGAGCACCGGGAGCAGATGAGCAGGCCTTACACGACTCATGGCCAACGAAGAGACAGCATCAGGTAAACAGCAAGAGTAAAGCCGATGCGGTGAGCTCTCTAGCTGGGCGCCTGCCTACGGCTAGCTAGCCAGCTAGCTACCCAGTTAGCCAGCCAGGTAGCTATGCAGTTATCGAACGAGCACACTTAACATAAAAGTAGGTAGCTTGTTAGGGCGCGACTGGTGAATTGTTTGCCGGGTGGGTAACTACGGATCTAACTAGCTACCTAGCTAGCTACCTAACTAGCTGCTTAAGGATTGGCTAGTTGTTCGTCTGGCTTACGATGCGGGCTTCTGGGTCTCCTGGGACAGTCGCCTCTAAACGCTCGAAGTCAGAGGCAGTGGAGACTTGCTGCTTGTCTAACATTTCTTCGGTGCTGCAGCAGCCGTACAGCTGCCCGACAAACACCCCTCCAGCAGCAGCAGCATCCGCTGCTGCTGTTCCTGGCGCAGAAGCAGCACTGTCCGCAGCTGCTGCACCTGTAGCAGGAGGGAAAAGAGCAGCAGCCCCACCGGTTGCGCCTCCATCCTGCTGCAGCTGCTGTAGCTGCTGCACCACTTGTATCCTCAACATAAGTGCTGTCTCAGGGAGCTTTGCATGCAGCATAGGGTTTGCTTGGGGCCCCACAGGTACAGGTAGAGGAGGAGGCACAGCCTTCCCCTCAGGTACATACAGACGGTTGCGGCCATGTACTGCCAACACACCGCCACCACCACCACCACCACTGCTGCTGCTGCTGCTACTGGTGGGGGTGGCGGTAGGGGTGGGAGGGTCTCCTCCTCCTGTGGCAGCAGCAGCAGAAGAACTGCGAGGGATGAAGGGTCTCTCTTTAGTGTTTCCCCAGCTGCTGCTGCTGCGGTGGAGGGGCACATCAAGGGAAGAAAACAGGCCGCCGCTGCCGGAGTTTCGTCCTGCTGCTGCTGCTGATGGTGCAGCTGGTGGTGGTTGTGGTGCTGCTGCTGCTGCTGATGCTGCTGCTACAGTGCTCCGGAATAAGCCTCCACTGTGTTGCGCGGGGCCCCTTGGATCGGCGGCCTGTGATGCGCCCGAGGGCCCCCCCGAAGGTCCTGCTGGTGTGTCTGCCTTTAATTGATTTGCTGCTGCTGCCCCTTCTGTGGCTGCTGCTCCTGTTGCTGGTAGTGTTGCGCCAAACAGACCTTTGGCTGGGGTTGCCGAGCTTAGGGGGACCCCACCAAACAACATGCCAGCAGCAGGAGCAGTGGTGCCCCCCGAAGGGACACTCCCGCCAAAGATGCTGCTGCCAGAGCCAGCAGCAGGTGCAGCAGCAGGTGCTGCAGCACCTGCTGCTGCAGCAGGTGCAGCGCTTCCGAACAAGGGGACGGTGCTGCTGTTCTCCTTAGGGCCCCCAAATGGGGTAGAGCCAACGGGGCCCCCTGCATTAACAGTGCCGAAGAGAGTCTTCTTAGAGGCAGGCCCCCCCCCAACAGCACCTCCAAAGAGGGAACCTCCACTTGGGGCCCCCCCAATTTGGGGGCCCCCAAACAGGCTAGACCCAGCGGGCCCGTTGCTGCCGGCAGGAATCCCTGCTGCTGCAGCAGGTGCTGCAGGGACAGCAGCCGGAGGTGTTGCTCCGAAGAGAGGCTGCGGAGCAGCAACTGCTTGGGGCCCTGTCTGCTGCTGCTGCTGAGCAGCAGCAGCACAGGGGCCTTTGCCTGCAAAGATGGGGCCCGCATTCATCCCAGAGGCAATGGAACCAAAAAGGGGGCCCCCACGGGCTCCTGATGAAGGGGCTGGCCCTGTGCTTGCTGCTCCCGCTGCTGCAGGTGCAGCAGCAGAAGCGCCAGGAGCGCCACTAGAGGCGGCGCCTTGGCTGCTCGTGCTGCCAGCTGCACCGAAAAAGCCCCCTGTTGGCTGGGATGACCCAAATAGACCTGCACCAGGAGCAGCTTGAGCTGTTCCACCTGCGGTTCCGCTGCTGCCAGGAGCAGCAGCAGCAGAACCGAGGAGGCCCTGTGGGCCCGCACCCCCGAAAAGGCTCCTGCTGGTCCCTGCATTAGGACCGTTGCTGCTAAAGGGATTGGTGCCGCTTGTGGCAGCAGGCTGCTGTTGACCTGCTGCTGCAGCTGTGGGGCTCCGACCAAACAAGCTGGGGGCCCCTGCAGGGGGTGAAGGGTTCAAGCCAAATATGCTACCACCAGAAGAAGGAGCTGGTGCTGCAGCAGCTGCAGAGAAGGCACTAAAGAGAGAGGAAGAAGGAGCGGAGGGGGCCCCCTGAGTAGGAGTAGAGGAGGGGTTCTGGGGGGCCCCCGAAGGCCCCTGAGTAAAAAGGGAGCTGGGGGGCCCCTGCATTTGCCGCTGCAGGTCAGATGGGTTCAAGGAGAGCCATGAAGGGATACATCTATATCGATGTTACAACAGACGACTGTAGCAGCAGCAGATGACGCTGCAACTACTGCTACTACTACAGCAGCATCAGCAACTGGCGCTACTGCAGCGGCAGCTGGAGCAGCTGCAACTGGGGAAGGCAAAAGCCCTTCTCTCCTTACAGGCAAGTCCCATGTAACTAAAGAACAAAATAGAAATCTTTTGCAAACAAACAAGTCTAGTGGGGGCCCCTCTTCCTCTTGCACCGCATGCTCGCGGCGTACCCAGGAGAGAGGCCCCCTTCAGACCCAGGGGGCCCCCCCGGGGTGGGTCTTGTACCCCACTACTCTGTTTGCTGCAACAACGCTGTTAGAGATTCTTCTGCGTAAATCCTAATTCCTTTTTATTTACCTTAGGGGTAAGCCCAAGTCGCCTCCTCCTACAAAAGGGGGGCCACCCTGTCGGCTGCTGCTGGGTCATCACACCACAGCAGATATGGGCCTCAGGGTTCCCTGGCAGACAGCTTGGGGGTCCCATCCTCTCTATGGGCAGCAACGCCTCTGTGTGGGGTTCCCATAGGGGCCCCAGAGGACCCCTATTCATATGGCATCAAGGAAGGGTTGCATTGCCTGGGGGGCCCCTGTACACCGCACTGTACCTCTTGGTGTTTGTGTTGTCTCTGGGGGCCTCACAAGCCTATGCCATCCAGGGGCCCCTCCTGCCGGGCTGCAGCACCTTGCAGCCTTCGCAAAGAAACTCCTGCATATACAGCAGCAGCAGGAGCAGCAGGAGCAGTAGAAGCGTCAGCAGAGGCAGTTTCCCCTGCGGCTTCATCAAAGCCCATCCTCCAGCACCTGCAGCAGCAGGAGCAGCAGCAGGAGCAGCATCAGGTTCTATAGCTACTAGAGGAGCTCAATATTTGGCACCAGGAGTTGCTGCAGCCCCTGCTTCGTCAACAGCCGCCGCCGCAGCAGCAGCAGAAGCAACAGCAGCAGCAGAAGCAGCAGAAGCAACAGAAGCAACAGCCAGGGAGGCAGGGAAGGCTGCAGCAACTGGGCCTCTTTCCGGTGTCTCTGTGTCTCTTAGCACTCTTATAAGGTGTCCCCAAACTTGGGACCAAACACCCAGTAAGCAGCAACAGCAGCAACTGCAGCAGCAGCTGCATGCATGCATGCGTATGCACCCTGTTGGTGTAGACAACCCATGTGCAAAAGAGGAGACACACATAGACACACTCTAGACCCTCTGCTGCTGCCGTTGCACCTGCTGCAGCTCCTGATGTATAGGAAGACGCTGCTATCCGTTTGTTGCTGCTGCCACTGTTCTTGCTCCTGTTGCTGCTGCTGTTGCTGCTGCTGTACACAGGTCTCCTGAGGGGCCCCATAGCATACGAGGCGACAGTGGTGTCTCTTTTGAAGGCAGCTGGGGCCCGCATAGTGTCTCCTTCGCAGCAGCAGCAGCAGCAGGAGCAAACAGCAGGCAATCATGCGCACCTGGCGGTGTCTCCTCTCCCTCCCCTACAGCAGAGACCAATTGGCCCCCCTCGCAGCAGCAGCAGCACCAGCAGCAGCAGCAGCGGGGCAGATTGGGGTGTACTCGCTGAGGGGCCCTCTGTAGGAGGGGCCCCCCATTTAGCGTTCTGTGCCTCAAGAGGCAGTGTAAGCTTATTTGGCTGTTTTACTGCAGCAGCAGCTTTATCACCAGCAGCAGACGCTGCAGCAGAGGATTTGTTGCATGCAGCAGACAAGGCAGCAGCAGCAGCAACAGATGTAGCAGCAGTACCTGCTGCGGCTGCAGCGGGGGCCCTAGGATGCGGCTCGCCGCTGCTGAGCCCCTCCTGGGGGGCCCCAGGCTTGTGGCTATGTGCCAATAATGTGGGGTTGCTACAGCGGCTGCTGGGGGCCCTGTGGGGCCCCGACGCAGCAGACTTACAATCTGTTTGTTTTGCAAGACTTAAAGGAGACAAAAAAGGAGACAAATATACACCTCAACAAACTGCAGCAGAAAGGAGACACTTGCTGCACCCAAGAGTAGCCTTGCTGCAAATAGGAGACACAGCAGCAGAGCACCACGATAAAAACAGTGCCCCTTCACGCCACTTGCAGCTGCTGCAGCGGCTGCAGCAGCTTCAACAGGAGCAGCAGCAGCAGCAGCAGGTACCAGCAGCCCGTCTTGATGGAGATACACTTGAGCGGGCTACTGTTGGGCTGTCTCTGCTGCAGTGCTGCGAGGCAGCAACTCTGCTGCTGCGGCTTGGGGAGGGGGCCCCCCAGGGGCCTCCTAAGGATATAAGGTAAGGGTTTTGCAGTTCACTCTAGTACTTAGTGACAGCCAGCAGCAGCAGCAGCAGCTGCTGCTGCAGCGGCGGCAGCAGCAGCAGCTACAGAGACAAAGCCCACCTAATGCTTAAGAGCGATTTGCTTCCGGTTGTCGCAGGGAAACAGAGACGGCCATAGAGCATGCGGAGCATGAGCAGCAGCAGCAGCAGCAGCAGCAGCAGCATGAACAGCAGCAGCAGCAGCAAGAAGAGGAGGAGGAGCAGCAGCAACCGAGCTTCAAGATGAGGGTTGTGGCGGAGAGGCAACGAAGGCTTAGTCCCCAATTACAGTTAAGGATGCTGCTAGGTAAGAGGAGACAAATAAGGAGACAAAAAAAAGGAGACAAATAGAGGTGCAATAAAAGGAGACAGTATATTTATTTTTCTTTAGTCCCTTCTTTGTCTTTTTTTATTTGCTGCAGGAGGAGTAATCCTAAGAGACAAACATAAGCACAAATTGCTGGAGGCAGCAACAGCAGCAAGACAGCAGCTGCAGCAGCAGCTGCTCGCTCTCCTTAGCCACACCGATGTTCTGCTCCATCTAGGGGGGCCCACTAAGGGGCCCCCTGATGAGACAAAAGTGCCTCCTCCCCTCCCTCTTGAAGGGAAGGAGACACGCGAGGGACCTTTTACGCAGCAGCAGCAGCAACAGCAGCAGCAACCGCAGCAGCAGCAGCACCAGCAGCACCATGGGGTAGGCTCTAGCAGGAGCAGTGAGGGCCCTCATGAGCAACTGATTGCTGCAGCAGCAGCATTAGGGTTTCCTTGTTTTGTCTCCTCTGATGGTTGGTTGCTGCTGGGGGCACCAGGAAGAGACACTGATGTGTTAGCAGCAGCAGCAGCTCTTAACACAAACCCTAAACCCTAAACCCTAAAGGTTAAGGTCCTTCATCTACCTCTTGGCTAGATGATGGACCTCAGGGTTTAGGGTTTAGGGTTTGTGTTCTTAGGAACAGTGACGCAGTGGGCTAGCTTTTGTTAAACCCTTCCTCTAGGGTTTAGGGTTTAGGGGGGTTTGGTGATAAGAGGGGCAAGGAGAGGAGCAGGTAAACCCTCATTCCCCTTTGCTCCTTTGGGGCTTTTTAAACCTGCATGCATTCATGCGGGGCTGCATGCGCCTGCGACTTAATTTGTAACCGGGAAAAACCCTAAACCCTAAACCCTAAAATTAGGAGTCCCTTTAGCACCGTGGCATGTCCGCGCAAGGTCCTCGTAACTTGGCTCTGTAGGGTTTAGGGTTTAGTTGTATAGCTAAGAAATGCATTTAATTAGGGTTTAGTACTAAACAAAGGTTTAGGGTTTAGGTCGTAGTGTAAGGGTTTATTAGGGTTTAGGGTTTACGACTTTAGAGACGCCAAGTGTCTTTAGGGTTTATGAGAGTCTCTGCTGTCACAAGAGACAGCAAATAAACAACAAGACGCGGGAGTAACACTAAGGAGACAGTCTCCTTCCGTAGTATAGGGGGGGACTGTCTCCTCTAACACTAAGTAAGGAGACTGTCTCCTGAGATTAAGGAGACTGTCTCCTAACACTAAGTATGGAGACTGTCTCCTAAGAATAAGGAGACTGTCTCCTAACACTAAGGAGACTGCCCTCTAACTAAGGAGACTGTCTCCTCCTGTATTGTGGGGAGACTGTCTCCTAAGACTAAGGAGACTGTCTCCTCCAGTGTTGTGGGGAGACTGTCTCCTCCTGTATAAGGAAGACTGTCTCCTTCCCTGTTGTGTGGAGAATGTCTCCTTCTGTGTTGTGGAGACTGTCTCCATGTATAAGACGGAGACTGTCTCCTTCTATGTAGCAGAGACTGTCTCCTCCTATACTGGGGAGACTGTCTCCTTCTGTGTTGTAAGAGGGTAGGGGCCGCCTCCTCCTATGACTATATCCCCTTGTTACCAAGGAGGAGACAGTAAGGAGACAGTCCCTACAGCTCAAGACAAGGCATTGTATACAATAAAGAGACACTTAATAACACATCTGCAAGCAATAGGCAGCAGCATACTGCTGCACACTGTCTGTCTCCTCCTGTCTCCTTTATGCAGGATCAGGGGAGCTCTCCTTCCTCGTCTGTAGACAGGGCGAAGGTCCCGCTCTCTCCTCCTAAGCAACAAGCAGATAAATAATAATAAATTAATTAATAATAAATAAATAAATAAATAAATAATAAACAAATAGAAATAACAACAATTAAGAACGCATGCGCCACAAAAATAGCGTATACACCTCAACACACCACAACAAGGGTTTAGGGTTTAGGGTTTAGGGTTTACAAGGATTGATGTAAGGGGACGTAAACCCTAAACCCTAACCACTTGATGAAAAGACACACCTAGACACCCCTAGAAGAAGGAATAAAAATATAAACCCTAAACCCTCGAAGCAAGTAAACAGAACCCTAAACCCTAAACCCTAAACCCTAAACCCTAAACCCTAAACCCTAAATAACGTACAGAGATAGGACGCATGGCTAGAGGGGGTACATTTTGCGTAGTACTGCCTGTCTTTCTTAGAGGAGGAACATCAGGCCCTAAAGAACATAGCAAAAAGAAGAAAAAAACAAATAATAAATAAATAAATAAATAAATAGACAGAAATAAAAAGAGACACACAGAGAAAGAGAGACAGATGGAGACAGGGAGATACATCAACCAATTGGAGGAGACAAAAGAGACAGACGGAGAGGAGGGGACTAAAGGAGACAGACACTAAAAAAGAGAGACAAAAGAGGCAAAAAGAGAGAGGGAGAGTAAAGGAGACGGACACTAAAAATAAGAGACAGATAAGAGAAGAAATTAACGAGAATAAAGACAGCAGCAGCAGCAACAGCAGCAGCAAGAGGAGGATAAGGAGGGGGAGGGTTACCTTGTGTAAGGGATTCATTGGGTAGTAATTGTCTCTTATTGCTTTGTATAGCAGCTGTCTCCTCTGGTGGTATAAGGAGACTCCTCCTACTACTAGCACGAGAGGTAGGTCTACTAAAGTTAGCTGATACGGATGCAGCTGCAGCAGCAGCAGCAGCAGCAGCTGCTGCTGCTGTAGATGAAGATGCACGAGGAGACTCTGCTAATCCGCTGCCCTCTTGGGGTGTACGTACACTGCAGCGACGCCCTAAAGAACGATGGAAGCCAATTAGCGAACCACGACGGGAGACACCCGAACGATACTCATGGGGCTTGCTAAGATATATACACACACACACACAGACAGGCAGACACTGCATGCAAGACTGCATGCATGCAAAGCTGCATGCATGTAAGGATGCATGCATACAAGGATGCATGCATGGAGGGTTGCATGCATGGATGTTCGCATGCATGCATGCAAATTAGCATGCCAGACTGCAGTGCTTGCGCATGCATGCAAGTACATTTGTATGTACACTACATGGCAAGGAGACAATTAAAAAAAAAAACAAACAAACAAATAAAAATGCATGCATTTATTTATACCTTGATTCCTCTCTCCTTGGGGCTGAAGAAGTAGGCAACCCTGATGCACCTTGTGCTGCTGCTGCTGCCTCATCTTCTGGTACTTCGCCGCTGCAGCAGCAAAACACCCATATGCATATATGCATGCATGCATGCATGCATTAATATATGGATGCATGCACGGGCGCCACACTAAAACAACACACCAGCAGCAGCAGCAGCAGCAGCAGCAGCAGCAGCAGCAAGAGCAGCAGCAGCAGCAATAATTAGGGGGACGCACGCTGGGTGTATAATGTAAGAATCAACCGTCTTGTTGATGACACAGACAGTCTTATTAAATCGGAATTTAAATTTCCTAAAAAAAAAAAAGAAAAAAAAAAAAGAAAAAAAATAAAAAATAATTAATAATTATATAAATAAACAAAATAAAAATAAATTAAAATAAAGTAAACAAAATAAAATAAACGCTATAAGTCTTATGCATCGAATAATGCATACATACAACTGGGTTACATGCATGCATGCATGCATGCATGCATGCATGCATGCATGCATGCGTTTGGGGCTGGACTTACCCTGGGAAATGTTTAATAAGGAAATCTTTGAGTACTGCACTAACATTAACTTTTCCTGGTTCGCCATTACTCTCCATCATATTACCAGTTAATACATCCATACCCCATAAGTCATATCTGCAGCAGCAGCAGCAGCAGCAGCAGCAGCAGCAGCAGTAGCAGCAGTGCATGCATTGTATTTAAGGTAGGAAATTCCAGTTTGCTGCAGCTGCAACAGCAGCAGCAGCAGCAGCAGCAGCAGCAGCAAGCAGGATATATCTTACCGTAGACGTCCTGAGCCAATCACCCCGCCTACGCATGTCCCGTAGTGCAGACCTAAGAGACAAAAAAAAAAAAGAAAAAAAAGAGACAACTGTCTCCTTTTTATTTTCTTTTTATAATAAGGTGTCTCCTTTTTTTTTTTTTTTTTTTTCTTGGCAATGAGGACGGAGACATAACAGAGACAGCATATGCATATTAAGACGTAGAAAGAGGCAAACAGACAGCAACGGAGACAAAAAGGAGACAAAAAGGAGACAAAAAGGAGACAAAAAAGGAGGCAAAAAAAAAGAAATTCTTACCAATACGCATATTAAGACTAGGTATATTTAATCTTTCCCTAACATCTTTTATATTACTAATCATTGATTGTGCCATTGTTAATACTAAGCTTGTACCCTCTACAGGGTCATAGTCCTATAAGAAAAAAAAAAAGGAGACAGACAAAAGGAGACAGGGGAGGAGACAGGGGTAGGAGACAGGGGTAGGAGACGGGAAAGGAGGCAGAGGTAGGAGACAGGGGCAGGAGACAAGGGGAGGAGACAGATAAGGAGACAGGGGAAGCAGACAGGGGTAGGAAACAGGTGCAAGGGAGGAGAAAGGGGAAGGAGACAGAGGAGGAGACAGGGGATGGAGACAGGGGAGGAGACTGGGGATGGAGACAAGGGAGGAGACAGAGGAAGGAGACAGGGGAGGAGACAGGGGATGGAGACAAAGGAGGAGACAGAGGAAGGAGACAGGGGAGGAGACAGGGGAAGGAGACAGACATACCTCATTATCCTCAGTAACGGGCTCACTAACAGCAACATATGCATCACCAATTGTACATAATTTATAAAGTTTATATTTTGTGCTGTCTCTATCAAATCTAGCAAACAGCTTCTGTAACATTGTCACCACCTGCAGCAGCAGCAGCAGCAGCAACAGCAGCAGCAGCAACAGCAGCAGCAGCAACAGCAGCAAATGATAGGATCATCAATTCCTTTAGGTTAAATATGATGACAAGAGACACTAATAAACAAAATAAATAAACAAATAAAAGGAGACACCTGAATAAATATATAAATAAATAAATAAAAAAATAAATAAATAAATAAAAAGGAGACAGTCGCTTATTTACCTCGCATGCATCAAAATTTTTTGCCCAACATGTAAATCCATTTTATGTGAATAAAAGTATCCATAAGGAGACCCATAAAAAAAAAAAAAAAAAAAAAAAAAAAAAAT
>NW_013566766.1:0-66642 GCF_000499605.1 Eimeria maxima | reverse complement strand
ATATATATATATATATATATATACTGTAGCCACTCATAGAGTCGAGCGCAAAAGTGCACAGACGCAACCACTCACACTTTCTCTAAATACAGGAATATATATACACTATCTCTGCACGCCTCACTTTGAAGGGCCGGAGTTATTCTGTTGTCGAAGTGCAGGTTCTAACGACGTGCGTCTCCACTGGGTAGCTGCGAGTCGACACAAGCGTGCCGCCAACAATCATCAGAGGATGCCGGACATGAGCGAGCCACGATCCAGCAAAAGCACACGTGCAGCAGGAAGCTCTAAACTTCCACCTTTAATTTTTCGATTTATGATTCATGTACGAAAAGAGGCACGAATAGACGACATAGCTTGTGAAACACGTATCACGTGCTCGACCAAGACCACCCAAGGAAGTATATGGGGGTTCGGAGAGACATACTTCGGCGTTGATAGACCTTCGCGCGATTCATATACATTCTCCGGCCACCGGGGGGTATTCGGCGACGGCTGCAAGCATCAAACAACTAGAGTACACTTCACGTGTAAGGGTTTTTCCATTACAACTGAACTCAGCGCTACCCTACAGGACCTCCGAGGCATGAAGAATATACCTTTCAACGATTGGCACTTCACCTAAAGTCGTGGCCTTCTGCACACACAGCACTCCAAAACCCTGCGAGCTCGGTGAGTGAAATCCAGCCACCCAAAAACCAATATTCGGAATCCCGTAAGCCAACCCTGTGCAACGAGACCGAAGAGGCATTCTAGCTAAAACGCACGTGTTCGTCGATTTCATCCAATCCGGGATCCTTCAAAGGAAATATTGTAGTTGTTGAAGCCCTCACGGACTGCGCAGTGGCGTTTTCGTGGGCGCAACTTGCTGAATGGAACAAGCGCGCGCAACGGATAACCTTTCACACACGGAACCGACCGTGCATACGCACGATGAGTAATATCTTCCCAAAAAAATCGTTGGTATTCCCTGTTTCACCCTAGTGTCCAGATATCAAGTTTGGCAGTATTCCAAAACTAATTAATCGGTAATTCCCCTTAAATATGTACTTGAAATTTTCTCTTCACCTACCAACGTCCTGGGCAGGCGAGCTATCGTTTTCTCCAACCAAGAAGGAGACTTTGTGCCGCCTTGGACCATCGAGAAGGTGGGGTACGGACCAGTTCGTGGCGGACTCGCTGATTGCTTCTGAACTTGGTCTACTAACTGACTCCCCTGTCAGTTTAGGAAGGAGTATCGACTTCCGCGTGCGGCATGAGATGTCCCGTTGAATAACAGATGGCCCCCCTCTACTGAACTCGTGCACGGCTTCGAAGTTATCCCTACTGCTCATTTCCACCATCAACTGATCTGCAATGTGCATCGGCAGAAAAGTCGCCATGCTGCTCTCCTCTAGGATGCGATTAAGCTGCTGCTCAGCTTGCTGAAGTGCAGCAAACGCCGCCGCCGCAGCAGCTGTCGCTGCCGTCGCTGCCTGCTCTGCTCCTTCTGCTGTCTCCACAAAAGCCTGCGGTCCCTCTACATTGGGCTTCCCGCCTGCAAGCAACACACAACCTTTCAGCACCTTTTAAAGTCAAGCACCCATAATAGCTGTTCTCCAACGTTGAGATCACGACAGCACAGATGAGGAATGCTGACCTTGTGCCTGCAACTTCCGAGGCGATTCATTTGCCGTGGAGTCTCCTGTGCCTCCGCATTCCCCAGAAGACTGCGCCACATAATCGAACTAACAAGAATGTGGCCAAAAGCGTAGAATGCGGCCAACCAGGCAATCGAGCAAATTCACATGCAGCAAATGGAGTGGGTAACTATAACGCATAACGCATCACGTAGAGTTGTGTGCGCATAACGCGCATAACTCTACGTAGCTGGAGGAAGATCCTGCTTGGGTGGGTGTTGGCAGCTCAGTCAACCTGAGCCAGCAGCCACCAAAGGGAAAGGTCAGCCTGCTTAACTCACTTCAAGTTTGGCGGAATCACTGCGTACAGGACTGCTGCACAATCGGCCGAAAAGTTCCTCATGATGCTGGGGTGCCGGCGACTCGTTCTCACAGAGATATACCCCCAATGGCTTTGCTGAGGCATCGGACGCCTTTGAGGCAAGGGCCGTTTTTACCGCCTCTACGTCGCGCTCCACAGCTCGGAGACTCTCCGCCAGCTGCTTCAGCTGATCCCTTTGCTGTTGTTGCAACTTCCGCTGATGCACTTCAGCCTGAGCCTCCGCCTGTCGCACTCGACGCAGAAGCTCCGCCCGTACAGCAGCACCAGCCTCTGGGGACCCTAAAGTCCCGCCTAGTGTGCACGAAACCCCAGTGCACTCTATCGAGTAGAGGCTGTTCCTCTTGTCGGATTTCGTCGTGCCGGAAGTCTCTGCATGACCGTCAAAGCAGCACACACTAACAGCAAGAAAGCGTACTTTGCTCTAAACCTTAGACCCACCTCCTTCAACTGCAAGAGGAAGGCAAACAAGCTCGGGCCCGCAGCACCCCGCAGCACCTCATTGGGAGGAAACGCGTATATAGTGGATCGCAGCTCCTAAATTGGGACGACGTGGGACTGACCGGACTGGCACGAAGGGGTAGATACGTTGTTGTTAGTAACGCCCAGGAGGCAGAGGAACCGCGGGCTCGTGTGCACCGCCCTTTTGAAGTCTTTCAACATCATCCGCCTCGACCCATCTGGCATTTCCGATGCAAGAGGCAGAAATGTCATCGCTATCTCCTCGTCAGACGCCAGGTTGCCATCTCCCCCTAGCAGGACCCGGCGGGAAGCTTGCAGACACTTAACCAAATCGAGGAATTCGTCTAGCCCCAAACTGTCTGCGTAAATGACGCTGCGGCACCTCTCAAACCAATGCACGCTCCCAGGGACGCGTAGTGTCTGCTTCGGCGCCAGTACTTGGTCAGAAACGGGTTTGCCGGTCTCGCTGCTAATTTGGTCCTTCACCTTTGAAGAGTTCGCTTGAGACCCGTGCTCAGCAGCAGCATCAGCTTGTCCGGCGACTCCGCAACTGTCCTCTTCATCCCCGTCTTGAACAACTGCAAGTCCAGAGGCGGGAGGACTGCTAAAAGCCGGCCGAGGCAGACCACTAGAGTTGGTATGGGAGGCCTGGCGATGCGGAGACGCTGCAATGGTGTCGTCAGAACCTGAAGTGCTCACGGACTGCAAGCGGTAATCTTCTAAGCACTTTCCCGTACCCGTATACCTGCGCAGGCGCAAACATTCTTCCGCAGCTTGAAGCCCACTCACTAAGCGTTGCCTAAAGGAGGTTCTAACACAGGACGAGCTGCAAGGCGCAGTTGGTGCGGAGGGCTCGGTATATCACTACACTAAACGCAAATTCCTTAGGACTATAGAGCAAGCTACTGGAGACGGTTGCATAAGACGGACGTGGGGTTGAGGATGCGGAATGAGAGATCAAGTTTTTGGTCGTCTGTTCCGCGCATCATAACGCCCAAAGCTGTGGCGAACTCAGTAAAGCTCAGCTGATTACAAAACACAAAAGTGCTCAAGATGCCAGCATTCGCAGCACACTCTAAGGCAAAAACTCGTTTTCTGTGTATGCGCCGCTGCTTACGACACTGGGTGGACCCTCTAGATTCTCGAAAATGGTGCATCCTTGCCACAGGAAAGCCCTTTGTTCGTTTGATATCTGCAAATGCTGGTAGATGCTAGACAAAAGCTGAAACTGGCATGCGTGTGATTTGGGTCGCCACCCAAGCAACCGTTCTTTCGTTACAAACTGACCTCTCTATCTCTGTTCTGATCAAACGCTCTGAACATCCGCTCTGCTATCATCGTGTCATCCAGCATTCCCAACACTCCCAAGGTGTCGCAAAACCGGGAGAAAAGCAGACGGCCGTTGGGCGCGTACTTGCGAAACCTGGAGGGGCAAGAGACGGTGCAGCGTCAGTCACGCACAGCCTTCACTTTCATACAGCTAGATTGATATTCACGTGTCAGAAAGGAAGTAGAAATCTTCGGTCGAAGGCAGACACGAAAACAGCATCAGAATATTTCAAAAGTGAACGAGCCCTTCCGGAATTCAGGAAGAAAGGGAACAACGTCGGCAACACAATATAACGGGCAGAGGAAACAACGCCGATAGCGCAATGCAAGCAGCGAGAACAAGCTTATCAGCATGCATGCCTGTCTAGGCGCATCCTAGATTCCAACTGTAGCGTGAGCGCATGATTAGCAGCTGTTGAGGCACACGCACCTGTCATACAGTCCCTGTATTTCTTTGAGCGTAAGCAAGGTGTTCCGCTGGATTTCGTCCGCCATGTCGGCTGGCACTCGGGATGGAAGCCGCTCATCCTCCGCGGCGTTTCCCCCGCAGCACTTACCCAGTCGGGACATTGGGGCTGGCCTCTCGCAATTCACGAGAGGAGAAAAAGCAAGGCCCAGATCGAGGAAGGTCCCGCACAAGTCACAGAACCGCTACGTCCCAAACAATAAAGCGACCGGGATGAACTACGGACACTGCAGTGCCGAAGCCCGTCGCTCAGCAGCAGCCCGTTTACTGCCCTGGGCAGGCGCATCCTCAGTCGAGAGGCACATGCAAAGTACTGAAGGAGAAGGAGAGCAATGAAAGGTGCGATGGTGTAGGCAATATGACTATAAGTATGGCAAGCAGGAAATTGCCTTCGGGGTTGTGCACGCGAACAGATGGGCTGCTCCACCCCTCTATATCCCCTCAGCTGACAGCCTCTCACATCAAAGCACGGACAAAACGTGTGAATTTGCTTCGGTCAGTAAAGCGCCCTTTAGAGCCGCCTGCTGGTGGTCGTGCCATAACTCCAGCGAGTGGCGATTACACGAACAAGCGGCTGAAGGCCTCAAGTCCCGCTGTTCTCTCTTTAGAACAGCAGTGGGTGTACAGAAAAGCCCCACCCTATTTCGATATCAAGGTTAAACGCAGGCTGCCTAGAAGAGTTCAAATGGGCGCACGGCGAGGTTTTGCATTGGAGGCAAGGGCAGACGGATTCCACAGGCGAATCGCTCCTAACACATGGCAAGCTAATGCGCTAAGAAATGCGGCTGAGATGTTTTGCGCTAAAGGCGGATATAAGAAGAAACCCGAGGCGATTTCCTCGAGAACGGGCTTAGCACATGTCCAGTGGGTCGGCAGCTCAGCGCACCCGCGCACCCCAATTTCCCAAAGGAAAAGAAGCTATTGAAAACTTCTCTTAAATCTAAAAAATCTCGAAAAAATTCCGAAGACGCAAACGATTCCATGGCCTCTGTCTGGCTCTGTGGGCAATGAGTCGCATGCCCACAACAGAGGCCCCGACCGCTGAGTCCTTTCGCTACTTGAAGTAGCCCTTTGGCAACCGAGAAGCTATTCGGGACAGATAAATCAAAAGCGCATATTGATTACTCAATGAAGCAGCTAGCATGCAGCTTTTGCAAGATCTGCTGCAACAGACACTGTGCAAGCAACCTCATTCTGCTCTCGCCGTCCCAAGAAAGTCACGCCTGTTGAACCGAGGCACATTAGAGAAATCGCCACATCGGAACTTTTATGGCTCATTCAAACAAACTCAACGTAAGGCGTGTGGTGATACAAACGAGTCAACTATTCCGAGTAGTCTTACTTTCGAACCACCGACACCACCACGCAGAACGTGGCAGAGAAATGAATTGGAGAAACTCGAACGTCCGTGCAAAAATAGAGGTACCAGAAAAGAAGATTCTGTTCCTTCCAAGCAATTGTCGTGGCACGAAGCTGACTTGTAGACTACCCTTCCTGATCCGGGCAATTGTACGACGTGTTTGGCTCTCCAGAAAGGCAGTATTGGGGCGACACGGGATTTCATGCAATACTTGCCTTATGAACGTAAACTCTATGCGACTTTGGTGGCTAATTAGGCCAATTATTCCCTGCTCGAAGTCTTGCGTACCCTCGCAACACGGCTGTAACTAGGCGGTGGGTTTCAAATCTTTGAGGCGGTATATAACTTCTGACTTACCCCACTGGCACCTCCTCAAGTCATAGTTTGGCGTTTACGTTTGGCCTTTAAAACTGAGGAATACGGGAAATGGTTCAAAACTTTGCCCGTCTGCTCAACGGTCAACCCCATACCTACAACTTGTGCAGCTGTAGCTGTTTTGGCTGGAGGAAACGCGAGGTCAATCCCTCGGGTATATGCCACACTCAGGAACACACCACAGCCCCAGACATGAGTCTGCTTGCATGGCCAGTTCCTCTTGCGCCCCACAGTCACACTTCGTGCCATTCTAAAAGAGTACTGTGTAATTAAAGCCAGACATGCACCTGCCAGCCTATCTAATGCATGCACACGCACGGCTGGGGAGGTCTGGTTGACGGTATTGAAGGCGGCTCAGTACATAGCAAACATTCAACTCCGCTGCACTTAAAGGCTCTTAGCCTCCTGCAGCGTGGGTGGGTTTTAAAGGCCCCCACGGCCCATCCCTGAGTCTAGCGGTTTGCACTCATCTGTGCGTCGGTGTACTGCTATGGACATACTGAAACCCCTTATGACAGCCCACTTATTTGCTCAGCTCCTACACGCATGCACGCGGTTCCGAGAGAGCGCTCAGCTCCTGATCAGTCATCGGGCACTCCCGCTGATGCTCCATGGAAATCTTAAGAAATGTTGCGACATGTTGGGTGTAGATCCACACAGCCAGCTAACAAAATTAAAGCTAAGCAGATCGAAAGCAGCTAGCACACGGTGCCGACAACCACCCTGCACGACCAACAGGTATGTGGAGATGAAATATGGAAGCACCGGTCACCGATGGGCAGTCTGACAGAAATAGAGGCATTGAAATGGAGCTCGGTCTCGCTCTGTTCTTATTTGCCCGTTCCTCCTCTGCCTTGGTGCTTGGTTTGGTACGACGCGCGCCCGTTGACGCGGCACCGCATCAACTACGAACTCGGAATTAAACATTACGCCTATGCCCACCGTACCCTGTACTGGACCGGGAAAAGGGCAACTAGAAGGCGTCAATGCGCTAGCTGCAGGGTAGCCCAGCCTTCCTATCCCCCGTTCCCATAAAGGATGTCACGAGCTACTGCTGCTGCTGCTTGTGGTGCTGTTGCCGCACACCGCGTTGATCATCGCATCAGTGGCGAACTCGGCGTGGATCTGCCGACCCCCGAAGAACCTTCCGTTGAGCGCGTTTTGGGCGGCCAGAGCCACAGATGGTGCTGTGAACTTTACAAAAACCCTTCCTTCCTCATCCTTTTCGCTCAGGGAAACCTGAACAACGGAACCATGTTTTCCGCACTCCTCCTTCACGTCATCTCGGATGTCTTCAAAGTAGTACTCGTCGTCGGCGGCACTCGGATTAAACATTCCTCGCAACACCAAATTTGAAGTCATCACGCCCGGAGCCAACCCTCCGACACCCACTCGCGGGCCGCTGGAGCTCCGCAGGAACTGTTGCTGAACGCAGCCACACAGCAGCACCAACACGACACAAAATGATCCGCACCTCCGGAATAGACCGTACGAGAAGAACCTGCAAACACACTCCAACGACAGTGGTGAAGCAACTAAAGGTCAACGAAACTGTTTCAAACGTTCGAGGCCTACTTTGTCCGTTGACGGGGACGCCTGCGGCTGTTGCTGCTGCTGTGGCTCGCTGCTCGGTGATACGGCAGGGCGGGATCCCCCCGTCGACGCAAGAGCAGCATTGGAACGGTCCATGAGTTTTTGCATAAGTGCCTGCTTGCGAGAAGGGTCGTGAATGAATCCCATGTCATCATCATCGAGACCTCCCTCATCGTCTCCGTCCTGAGCCTGAGCCTGTCCTTCCTGTGCTTGTTGCGGTTGCTGCTGCCGCATAAGACTAGCAGCCTTCTCCGCTAGCTGCTTTGCTAGTTGGGCTTCGTAGGAGACTTGAGTGGCGGCAACAACGTGTGCAGGGATGCCTGGGCCGCCCAGCAAACCCGGAGCTCCCTGAGGAGCAGCTATGCCTCCAGGTGGAGTTGTAGGCGACCCTTCTGGTAGGGAGCCCGACAGGCGCACCCCGTCAGCTGCATAGCCCACCCTGAGCTCCTGCCCGCCTATTTTAAATTTGTGCATCTGCTGCATCGCATCGTGGGCGTCGCCTGTCGCGGAGAACATGATGAAGGCAAAGCCCACACCCTCCCCTGTGTTCGGGTCGATCGGAAGAATAATCTCCTGGATGGCTCCAAATGGAGAAAACAGAGCGTGAAGATCGTCCTTTGTTAAACTCGCCAGACTGCCTACCAACCCCCCCACGTACACCCGCATCGGTATCTGCAACGAGGCGGCATCAGGGGCGGGGGCAATAGGGCATTTGGCCGCCCTTGCAGCTCTGTTCTTCTCCGCCATTGAGGCCTGCACCCGAAGCGGTTGTCCCTTAAACGATATCCCGTTAAGAGCCATCGCTTTGATGACCGCCTCCTGGGTGTAGAACTCGACGTAGGCGACACCCTTCGAGACTCCCGATCGTTGATCTCTTATCTGTTGAATGTCCCGGATTTTCCCCGCATTGGCGGAGAAGAATTCGTAAATGTGTCTCTCGTCTGCTTTCAGAGACAGGTTCAGCACAAGCACTGTCAGGTCGTCTCGCCGAGCTTCCTCGACCTCCTTGCGACGGAGCTCCTCCTCCCGCTGGCGGCGCAGCAGCTCCTCCCGAGGCCCCAGGCGCGTTGCTGTGCTCCCTGCAGTAGCCTGGTTTTCTCCGCTTGCTCCAGAAACTGCAGGACCCCCACCACCTCCCCCTGACTGGCCGTTCCCGCCTCTCCTTCCCGGAGACGCAGACCGCCCAACATCGCGTCGCGGCCGGTCGCGGCTACGGCTCCGCCGACCCGCCGGCGGCCACCACTCTCTTTCTCTATCCCTTCGACGAAAATCTCCCCCACGATGTCTCCCATAGTCGTCTCCAAAGCGTCTGAAGGGGCCCCCAGGACCCCGCGAACGGAACTCTCGTCCACGAGGGCCTCGCGGCCAGGGGCCATCGCGCCAGCCCCCGTTGCGACGCGGGGAAGGAGAACGTCGGCCTTCCCTATACACCTCAGGGCTTCCGCCTCGACCACCCCACCCTCTTCGGCCTTCTGGACTCTGACCACGGGGGCATCTGCGACCTTCCGAACTTTCTCCCCGGGGGCCTCCACCACGCCGACCCTCCGTGCTGTCTCCGCCGCGAGACGGACGACGTGCGCTGGAACTGTCGCCTCGCCCCTTTCGTCCCTCAGGACTCTCGTCAGGCCGAGGGCCTCCCCTACGAGAGGAAGGGCTGCTGCCTTCGCCTCCTCTGCGGGGATCGTCCTGGCTCCTCTCCCGCCCTTCGCGCCTGTTCTCCCTTCCTGGGGGTCCCTCTGAATCTGACGATCGTCTGGGTCCCCCATCAGCTGCTTTGGATCTCAGAGCGCCATTGCTAACAGGCGACGCTTCTGCTGCTGCTTTGTCGCCATCTTTGTCCGTCTTATCCATCAGATTCATGACCGTGTCAAAGTCCAGATCCCCCATTTCCACCACGTGTCCGTGCGTGGGCTCAAGGCCAACGCCTGCAACATGCAAGGTGCCCCCTAAAACCAGGGCAGAAGGTCTGCGTATCCTGGTTGGACGATCGTTTCTCTACAGGACCTACGGACTACAGGAGGGACGCCAAAACAAGGGCACACGAGCAGATACTGGAGTGCAATGGATCCTTCCAGAGTCGCAATACAACTGTAGACCTTCCACAAAATTCCATGCGAGGGGCTCTACACCTTGCGCATGACCGTACTTATCGGACGAGGTCCACCTATTTCTTCGCCGTGGGCTCCCACGGACGAAACCGACAGAGGGGCGCACTCAAGACGCATACAAACGCCCACGAGAGAATGAATAGGCCTAAACGTGTGGCGCACGAGTCCTACTAAGCCGGCGAGGACTGGAAAACGGCCGACCGAGGGCCCAAGCCCTGTAGCCATGAGGTGGGGGTGGGAGGGTGCAGGCGCCACCTGAAGCTTCCTCGGCCTCAGTTGCCGCTCAATTAGACCTCCAGGAGTCAACAGAAAAGTACGTTCGCTGCGAAAGCTCAATATAGTTAGAACTTGCAACAGGCACATTCACACAATAACATAGTGCTGCGCCTTTTGTGGGCGGCTGCGGGGCTGGGTATGCTGGGGCTGTGGCTGGCAGCCCACAATCTGTTACAACGCGATGTGTTCGTTGTCGATACGTACAAATTAAACTTTTAGGTACTATTTGAAGACGTAAATGTCTGGTAGAGCTGCGGTGTACATGTATATACTACCAAACGGCGCAACTTTACCATCTTTCCTGTCTAGGAGCTGTACATGTCGCGGAGGTGTTCTCCCATGTAGACAGTTTTCGTCCTCTTTAAATTCCTCATATACAACGAGTTTACGAACGTTTCATTTCTCTTCGCCCTTATGTGGAGTCTGTGAGGTCGAAGAAGGAGCTTAAGATGGAAATGGTGGGCTGTGTGTAATCGGCATCGATGTTTGTGCTAGGATAAATGTTAAATGCACGTTTGTCCTCCAGTTGCTAACTTGCACGCAGCTAAGGGTCCACGTATACAGTTCAGACAGAACATGCCTCATCTTTTAATTAACATGGACTCTAGCATCCCCCATGCGATGCTACTTGCAGTACATTTTCAGGTGTTCGCTGCGGAAAATTCAAAGTGTTTCGTGCCAGCTACAGCGCTGCCTCCAGTCAGAAGGCTTCCTTGGCCTTGTGCCCCTATGTGTTGGTTGGAGAGAAAATGGCTTGACACCAGTTGCAGCGCACAAAGCTTCTAGTTCTGCCGCAAGGCTACTTCGCGTGCAGGCATATCGACAGCTACCTGGTGGTTCATGTGCCAAAGCCGGAGACAACTGATTGCTGTCCTTTAATAGGTAGTCCCACGCATTTAGGAATGCACGTACAAATTTCAGACTCAGCATGCTTCACTGGCAAGATACGACGTAGTACAGCAATTCCCGTGCTATACTTCTTGCAATAGATCATTACATGTAAGCCTCCAGCTTCCCCTCTTGCATAATTGAATACACAGGCAAACGGTGCACAATTTACTATGCCTCAGTGAGGTACTATTTGGTATTCTTTCCATGTATCTAGATGGTGTCGTGCTGCTACATTGTGTTCTTCATGGTGTCAGATACACTCAGTGTTAAACTCCAGCGTCTAATACTAAAGGGACTACTTCCCGTGGAGCTTGTCTTGCTGCTGGCTCATTCGCACTGCAACTGCTGCTTGTTCTTACCCCTTCCCCGGTAGTGGCACTGCCTCCCCTTCACAAAGTGTGACATCTCCGCGCGGGGTGGAGGTTTGCTTTCTCACAAATAAACATCTACTGTCTTCGATGGAGCACTCTCTGTACCCAATGAGGGCACTTATCACCTAAGTGCACTCCTGCATAGCACTGCCACGGGGGGAAGGAGAAGCACGCGCTGTCTCTGAGAGAAGCATCGTGCCCACCCTCCTTAACCGCAGATGCTGTTCTTTGTTGTAGCAGGGAACACCATGGCCAAAACTGCGGAGGCCGACCACATTTGCCTTTACCTTCTGATATCGGAAAAAAAATACAAAGGTATGCGCTGTGTACCGATGCGGGAGTTGGGGGATAATATGCACATACGCATTTTCTGAATAAGGAGGTGTACTGTATGTACTTCACATTTTATAGAGGATGGCCTCAGGCGAAGTAGGTAATGAGGTTTAAAAGAGTCCGCAGGAGACTTTGTGTAGGCATTTCAAGAATCCGTTCACCCACGATCTTTCCCTCGCTTTTTGCTGCTGATCCAGCACTCCAAGGATATCGTACGGGGTCATTTTTGGGAGCGTCACGAGAGGATAGCTCGTACCATCAGAAAAGTCTGTTAGGAGCACCTGCACTCGTCCGAAATTAGGGACGTACATATACGCCTCCCTCATAGAAAGGCCTCGGTCCTTCCGCTCCTTCTCCTCCTCCCCTGTTTAATGGCAGAGCGCATACAATAAATAACACTCCGCATGAGAAGTTCGAAAAGAAATAGTGGCTCTCCGTGTCTCTAACCATGCAGTCGTCATCGATACCTAGTGGACACATCTTATATACGCAGCAAAGCACCTTCGGGAAAGTGCTTACATTTGTTTTCTAGCATTGCTTCATTGTGTCCACGAAGGTGCTCAAAGTCTTTCACGTCCTTGACGTTTGGCTCTAACGTTGGGCGGTGAATTTGATTCAGCAAGAGCGGGAACTTTCCGTAGTTGGGGTATTTCTTCAGCATACTTGGAGGTATGGGATGATCCAGTTGGTATTGTTTCACGTCTTCAGTGAACCTCGCATCCTAGAGAATACACATATGAAATGTCAGGACCATGCATCACGTTCGTGGGTTATTGGCCAGACGACAATTGCAGAGTATCGAGGATACATTGTACAATATCTGTAAAATAAAGAATTGGTCGTGTTCAGGAGTTGCAGCACAAGATTCGCTAGGAGAGAATTCTCCAGTCGGCACGCTTTGCACAGAACTATAGACTCACGTATGGAAACATGCTCGGGCCAGCCATTCTCAACATGTTCTCCTTCGGAATCTCGTCGATCAAACTCGCGGTGTGGGCTAAAAAGACGCAAGCCGACAAAAACATGAGCAGACATGATAGGATATAGTAGACGTAGCGTGGTACGGTTGGGCGTGCCACCTACAACCCTCTGCCCCCAGAGACTAGCCCGTTATAATGAAAAGCTCAAAGTGGTTAGTGGCGAAGGGAGAGCATGCACTGCGTCAGATTTCACGCTGCATCTACACACGGGACAGTCTGAAGCCTTACGTGAGACGAATTCATCAAGCATGCTGATATGGTCCTCCTTTATTGGGGGCAGAGATTTGCCTTGTGCTTTGGCTCGGATGATCGCTGGTGTCATGATAGTGCCCCTTGGCGCCTCCTCCCCCGGAGATATGAGGACACCGTGGCGAAGCACATCTTTCTGTGGAAGTTGGCGAGGTGAAGTAAAAGGAGGCGGGAGAACGGTTGTTCCAAGCGCAGCTGCCTTGGGAGAGGGTAGAGCAGAAGATATGTGTGTGAGCGCGGGCGAACGCAAATAAGGACTGCTCGGGTCGCCTATCCCCGTGCTAGCCACTGAATAGCGGTGCGAACTGCTGGGCTCTTGAAGCCTTGGGGAACCGACCACATCTTCCTTCCTAGGAAGAGGGAGATTAAGCGGCAAGGATCTCTTTTCTTTTCCCTCCATAGTTGCCGGTCAAATCCTGACGGGGACTGAGCTTCGGGGTGAGCTGGAGCAGCTTCCCTCCTCTAATGCTCGTGGGTGCACCCACGATGTGTTGGTATGGAGACCCTCAAAGTACAGAAAGGCTGGAAGATTACCTGGCCACGGCAGGTGTGGAGCAAACTGAAATAAACCGCTTCTGCCCGACCGCAAGCGCTGTGCCACTGAAAAGCAGCCTATGCCCAGTATGCACGCAGCAAAGGCTAGTCGGAACAACTAGCGCCAGTTAAGTGGGTAGTAAAACGAAGGATGTTAGTTGGATTCAAAGGGCGATGGTGTCCCTTGTTTCAGTGCATCAAACAATCGACACACAGCTGAACGGGTCCGACTCGCGATTGCCAGAGGAAAAGCCTGAGGTGACCCAGATGAATACCTGAATAGTTTGGAAAATTTGACCTGATAATAACTAAAGGAATGGATCGAAAAGGAAAAGAACACAAACATGCAGCGGGCTCCTGCCATTCATGAGCAGCATCGGCCACGCCTGCGTGGCGTAATGCCTGGCGCCGCCATTGACATGCGGCTTCACTTTACGGGAAAAGTACTGTGCAGCGAACGAACGGCGAGGATCAATCCCCTTTAATATGTTATTTATTTAGGCAGCTTCCAGACTTATCTATATGGTGATAGCACTGAAAAACATGACGACGTGTAGTTCGCCAGCCGAACGGCCAGAAATCATTTCACTGCACCCATCACGAGGGATTTCCGTCTACTCTTCAGTCTATTTTTCTTATGCTTAACTGTAATTGGCCCTAGTTAGGAATATAAGCCGGATATGAAGCACACCACGGCAAATTATGCGCGCGATCGACACTGAACACACACGAGCGTGCAAGGGGACATGCAAGCATTACAGATGCCCCCGTCGCAGCATGCCCCAACACTGTCGACAGTTTTTAAACACTCGCTTCTTTTTCAATAGCCAGCTTGGAAGTAAGTAGGAGTGCCCCCTTTTTTGTCAGACAGACCATACTAGTGTGTGGCTTCCTCCGAGTACTCGTGTTAGTATTGAATGCTGTGAGGAGCTGAAACTGCTTAGGTGCAACTTTGTCGCATCGAGTAAGTGTGCAGTGTGCTTGCTGGAACAACACACATTTCGCTTTAACGAATGATCGGGCTTGAGGAATGATAGAGGAGAACAAATGTTCCCCATAGAATCTAGCCGCACGCGGCATATGGCTTTCAACGCCGGAAAAGAGCTTCAGATCACATGCCTTTGCAGGCTTAAAGGCAGGACCTTTTACTCGAATTCTCGGTTTTGCACTAAAAACAGAAAAAGACCTGTATTGTGGCGCTGTCCGCCATACTCAATTTCAGGTGCACACTGCTACTGTTGCTAGCATTGGTGTTAGGCAATCTCTACCATACTTTTTATGTCTCGGTGGCACAAATACACAAGGAAACTATTCAATTTAGAAAATTTACTGGAGTCGCACAGACCGCGTGCGTAGAATGTAATAGTCTAACTGTCGGAGACGAGAGAGTACCCATTCGAGATTTGAGGTGCCGAAACACTACTCGACAAAATGAGTTATTAACCACATTTCTGAAGTATAAACTGTAGCAATGGGGTGGCAGCACAGCACGAAGTAATGAGTGGTGCGGCACCACGTGAAAATGTTTGGGGAATATTCAGGGTTAAGGGTCTGTCCATGAATACGGCCGGCGGATACCAAATGTAATCCACGAAACACCGCCTAGGAACATAAGTATACTAAAATGTGTTCATATACGAAGTCAAGTCAAGCGGGGCATAAGCTGTGCTTCCAGTCTTAACACACAAAGCGTCGCTCTCCGCAAGGGCCACTGTCTGTCCGTATCAAGAAACTCAGGGCTACCTGTTTCACCATTCTTAACCAGCGGATGGCTCTCCCTTTAGCCCAGGCTGCGTGCTTGTTGCCGGCTGAGAGGTTGAACTTGTTTGCGGAGGAGACGCAGCCGCCTCGGCCTCCATAGCGGTTTTCAGTGCTTCATCTCGCCTGTAGACCCACCGGTCAAAAAGAATTGCAACAACACAGCTGTCTTGCAAAGAGTGAACGTCTAGATGATACCAGTCACTCTTTGAGCTACCCTTTGACAACACAAGATGAACTACCGTCTTCAAAATTTCAAACTACCAGACATAACGCCCAGAACGCTCGTTCAAACGATTGGGGAAATGCTCACTGCTCATTCTCAACTCCAGCTAACAGTCAACAAATACCACGATAACAGCAAATACTTCAGAGGCATTACATGTGTCCAAGAAACACACGAATGCATCGGCGTCACTTAGATTTCTCAGCATCCGAATTTGCAAAGAAGGCACTCTAGTGTATATGATAGCTCACATATGAACTGCGACTTCGTCGAGGCACCCTTCATCCGCAATGTCGTGGAAAGTTGTCATCTCCCCAGTTGCTTCACCTTCTTCCTCACCCCCGGGTTCTTCTACTGGCTGTTCCCAGCTAATCGGGCTGCAGGGAGTAGCAGATATGAACATTCCACAAGTGTGGGAAGATTGACCTATATCTGAGCCTATATTGTGGTACCAGTGGCTTGTATGATGGCTTACCCTTCCGTCTGCAGCTCGTCAACCTGCTCATCATCTTCCCTGCCCCCTTTTCTCTGTCTTCGTTCCCTCATAGCCTTCAGATTTTCCGAAAGATCTGTCAAGAAGCTGGGTGCATGCTCTTCCAGTAACTTTCTCTCGCGCTGCAGGTAGCATACCCCTCAAGACGCAGCACAGCGTTGGCCACCTGCTCCGGCGGGCAAAGACAACAGTTCAAGTGCCTTGGCGCTCCCTGCTGTAAGTGCAGCAAAGTATTACTACGTCTGCCGTAAAAGTCATTTTGGAATGTACGGTGCTCACGTGATGCGTCTTGCAGTACTTGAGAATCCACTTTGTGAGGATGGCGGAGTGCTGTGTACTGCGGCGGCTGATGGAAATAAGAGCTTGACGATTTTTTGCATAAGCGTATAGCCTAGCCCACGTCTTATCTCTCCTAAGGAAGCAGCCATTTCCAACCAACCAAAGGTTAACACGGCCTCTTGTTACAGCCACATTGAGGCGCCGCATGTCACCCAAAAAGCCAACAGTTCCATTTTTCGCTTCTTGCTTGTCACTGCGAATGCCTCGAACGGCCGAAAAAATTATAAAATCCTTTTCTTGACCCTGGCAATCAAACAACCACTCACATCAGGGTGGAGCCTAAATTGTACCTCCACAAGCTTCCTTTTACAGAGCGGAACAGCCAATACCGCAGCACGTACACAAACATGCTAGGTAGTCTGTAGCAGTCCCCGAAGGCACGTGATGAAGCGTCTGGGATGGGCCCCCGAGAGCTGATATGCGGGAAACAGTGTTGATTGGAGGACGGATTGTCACTGATTACCTGGAAACCATCTACTGTATTGACGTCTATTGGACACGACTTCCCTTCAGAAACCCCGAGCATCGCCTTAATAGTACGCCTCAGCAGAATGACTTGTTGCGCGTATGGGCTGATTACCGCAATGCGGTGCTCCCATCTGGTATTGCCGGATGCTACAAACTGCAAACGAAGGAACGTTTTCACAAGCATTGTCGACTCTCCTGTCACTCACATCACTTGGAAAGAGGAAGCATTGGGGCGAGACTTGCGCAGTCTGCAAGCAGCCCATGGATTAGCATACCAGTCGGCGGAGGAAGTCAATAAGTTGGCGAACGAAGTCGGCTTCTGCGTAGTTCACAAGGGACGTGTGTTCTTCCTGCACAGAAACATCGGCCGAATCATAAAAAACGGAATCCCCCGATGTACGAGTGTTTTAGATACGTCCACCACCATCCGGGCAGCAACAGCGAATGCAGCAGTACAGCAACAAGAACACATTCAACCCAAGAGGCTTCGTCTATCACACTACAATTCGACGAGTCAGGAGAAAACAGCGTCGAAACTGGGCATTCCTCGCATACTCATGTGGAGCATATCAGTAAACAGCGCATCGGTGTGCAGTTGATTCTTGAGCTCCAGGAGAGACCTACAGTGTGATCGCTGTCGAGATTGAAAAAGACGATTGGTTGAAGGATGGGCAGCCGGTGCCAAGAAGGAAAGGGGGTCCATAAGCCACTGGGTAAATGGGGAGCATCCCGCAAGAGCCCTTCATAGAAAGCGACGGACGCAAAGCGGGAGATAGCTGGATGCATGCGGTACTGTTGACTCAACATGTTCGTTGGCTGGCCTGCCCCCTCAAGGCGTTGAAACAGCGAGCGATCATACCGCTGCATACAAGCATTCCCCAATGTACATTTATCCACTCTAGGTTGCGTTCAGCAGCGCACTGCTGAGTTCCGCGTCTTCAGCAGCAGCGGCGATGCGTTGAAATGTAAGCAAGCACTAAACCGCATGAAGATAAACAGCCAATAAAGCTTGGAGCAGGCCGAACAAAGCCCCTTACCAACTGGATTGCATGACGTGAAAAGATGGTCGCGGGGAGTTGTTTTGGGTCGCCCACGAGAATGAGCCTTCTGCAGCCCAACCGAAGTGGAATGAGAGTTGCCAATTCAACGGCCTACATCCACACAGAACGGCAGCATGGCGGCATCGAGTAACTGCAATGGTCAGTATTGTAAGGACTTGTAGGGCACAGTCTAGACTGTGCATGCCCCAAGAAGAGGCCCACTGTCCCCTGATGAAGCGAGGGAGTGCAGAACAGATTAAAGGCCGCTAAGCTCAGCTGTCTGGTGCCGACCTGGGAAGCTTCGTCTACAACGACAGTGTCAAAACAGTCGGCAAGAGATGTCAAGTCGTTGGAACCGCAGACAGAAATTGTGGCACAGACAATTACACTATCCCGTAGCACATCCGCCTTGGCTGCCTACACGCCAATGTAAATGCGCACACATGCCAAAACCCCGTGCGCGCAGCTGTAAACAGAGGAGCAGCAGGCACTTTCATGCTCTTAAATCGCAGGAAAACACAGTCCACACCATTTGCTTTTGCTGAACGCTACCAACGTCACCAATTGCCGCTGCCAATGAAAGAATGGCCTTGGTAGACTTGTGACCGTTATATGCACCCAGAGCCGTTATCAAGAGGTTTACTCGTCAACAGCGACACACAGCCTGGCAGCACAGACGCAGCTCACTGCTAACGCGGCGAAGTTGGTAGAACCTCGGGATCTGAGCCTCTGTAGGGCTTTGTACTGCAGGCTGTGCTGCAGCAGGTCAGGATGTACATTAGGCCCTACGCGCACGACCTGCAATGAAGTCTCACAAGCACGATTTGCCCACGTTGCCATTGCTCATATCCCATTCAAGACGCCTCATTCGCAGCTGCAGCCCGAGACTGAAATAACTGATCCGAATGGGAAAGAGTCGAAGGGAATCTGATGACTAGCGGATATATTGATACTGTCCAAAAAGTGGATAATCAGCGTACAAAAAAAGCCAAAACTCACAGCTGGAGAGAATCTTTGACCGCTGCCGTCAAATATTCCGCCTCCTGTCTCGGGATCTGCCGTCAGGCGCTTGACGATCTCATCAATGGCCGCATTTGACGGCGCACAGACCAGAATACGACTGCGACCAGCACGTTCACATGCAGATCCTCATAGGCATACATGCACGCGTACACTTACACACCTGCCAGTGCCCCACGTAATGGGTGTCAGCCCGCACCCATACAGTTAAGTGTAGATGCTAAAACCCCATGAAAACCCCCCAGGCAGTTCCTGGCACATGCGTGGCACTGCAGCTAGGGATATCACTAAACCGTTTGGTATATAACCATCGCAGAGTCCGACATAAACAGGCTGCCGCATCCGGGTGTGGGCGTACACTGGCTGGAGCTCATGACGCTCTCTCGTTAGGCAGATAGGCGGATCAGTCGGAACAGCCGCTGGCTGTAGCATCATCTTACAGTCCAGATCCTCTAGCGTGAACTCGTCTGCGTCCATCCAGGCAACGTAGTCCGCTGAGAGACGCAACACCGCATCGTCTGTGAATACCCAGTCTTCGCAGAAGTGGTCACGAAAGTTATTAAAGGCACATCGTCCCACAGGTAGAGACCAATAATTCGGACAAGCAAAAACAGAGAGGTGGGACACAACAAATACTCAAATCCGATGCTTACGCTCCAGCCAAGGACGCCACTTAGACCGCGAACCTGCTTCAACTTGAACCGCTGCTCCCGATTTGTCGCCTGCTTCCTCTGTTGGGCGTTGCTCAGTCTGCAGGAGAAAGAGAACGAGCCAACAAACGCTCCAGTGGCACAGAACGAAAGCAAGGGCCTCCGTCTGGTGGTTTGCTTCCCCATGCTCATGGATGTGTCGCTCACAGGTGAGTGCGAGTAGGATTCGTTCTGGCCCTCGAGCTGTGCATGGAGGATAACGGAGACGACGCCAACAATGGTGGAAGTCTTTCCTGTGCCAGGTGGGCCTTGAATGAGTGTGACACCCTCCACCTTGAGCGAATCCTCAAGGGCGGCGAGCTGGCTGGCGTTATACAGACTCTCTAAACGGGTCCTCAGGGCCTCCGGGATGACGAGTCGTCGTTCTCCTGGTTGGGACGTTTCCTCCGTCTGGATTTCAGAGGGCCCTAATGAGGCGCCGTCTGTCGTGGCGGCAAGTGGTGTCTGTGCACGCTGCCCTTCGGATGGTGAAGAGCTCTCATCGCTTGCATGAGTACCTGCGGGCGGAGAAACTGTGGCTGCCCCCTCTTCAGCATTCCGATGGGCACCCTCGTTGTCTTCCAACAAGGGATTGTTCAGAGGCCCTGCCAGCTTTGCTTTGTTCAGCTGCAGTCGTGAGGTTGAGCCTGTCGTTGGCGAGCGAAAAAGACTGTCCTTCAGTTGCAAATCCGGCAGTGACATCAGGCCCTGCAGTCAGCAAAATGGAAATAACTACAAATCCAGCAAAGGGCTAACTGCTGCAGAGACAAGGCAAAGATTCATTGGAGTGCAAATGAATACACACGTAGACGGCCACACACGCTACAAACACGCAAACACAATCCAGGGACGATGCTATACATAGGAATCCAAAACAACACAGATATATGTAGGTGTGCAACCACACAATCCAGGGACGGTGGTATACATAGGAATCCAAAACAACACAGAAATATGTAAGTGTGCAACCACCCTTGATCACGCACTCACAGGCGCGAAGGAGCACAGACATGCGTGCAGTTGAATGCACACACGCAGGTACAAACATGAGAGATACTGGAACAGGCGAAGGCGAGAGAGGGATAAAAGGGAAAAACATAATAGGCAATGTCTAATGCTAGACGCCGCGTAGCACCTGGAATTCTCTGTATAGCGTTGTGAGGGACATGATTCGCTGAACAGTCCACTTAGTGAACTGGGCATTGAGAGCCTTCACGAGCTTGAGTAAACGACACCGGTCTCGAGGCAATAGGAAGCCGTAAGGCCTTCCTGTTGCCGGATTATACACCGCTGAGGAGTCTGGACCCTCCTCCACTCCCGGGCCCCCTTTCCCATTGTATGCGGAGCCTAGAGGGGTCAGCACCTTCACACTGATGGATTCGTGCTGTCCCTGAGACACAACTGCGAGCACATGACAATCGGTATCTTGGGGCCTTAGCGCTCGTGTCGACAGCCGAACCTCTGCCTCGTCAGCCGGCGGCTCCAAGCTAGGGGGCATGTTGGTGGTAGTATCTTTCTTCTTTCCAGAGTCCACCTGTGCCTCCCTCTCACTTCCCTTCTGCGGCGCCATAAGCGCCTCAGCCTCATCAGCTGCTCGGCTTGCTGGAATGTACATGAGCACCAGATCTCCATGGCAATAACGGCACGCCGAAGAAGAAACAGCAGCCGTGCCTCCAGAGCGGCTTAGGAGCAAAGACAGAAAGGCTCCCCGAGGCTCACCGCTTTGCTGCAACATACCAACACAGAGAAACATGACTTCTTGCCATTCTGCTGCTCCCCTGCAACAATCGAAGCCTTTGAAGAGGATAAACAAGGCAAAATCTTAAGTGCGTTTCTACTCCACGTCACTACTGATAGGGTTACCTGCACCACCTCCTCGGGCGGTCCCAAGTCGAGTTTGATAGCTCTTGCGAGGGCCTGTTTGGCCTCTTGAAGAAACAAAGGTAGAAAGAAGCCAATGTACACATTTTCGTTGGGTATTACTGTTGGAATTGCCCGTAAGTATTCTCGTTCTTGGTGCTGTGCTGCTTGTGTATGTGCCAGGGGCGTCGGGTCAACTTCTGATGTTTCCTTGGCCTCCCCTAGCTCCCTCCCTTCCGTCTCGTCTTCAGTGTCCTTGCCATCCACCTGTATCTCCTCGTTACGGTCGTTAGAAGTGGTAGACGAAAGTATGGGATCTTCTGCCGAGGAACTCCCCGAGAGAGGGCGGACCCCTTCTTCGCGGAGGTCGGCAAAAAAGTCGAGGCCAAGCAACAACTCGTTTAGAGGATCCACGGACGGCAGAAGGCTAGAGCCTTCAATGTGGCGGTAACGTTGTAACCAAGCCGAGCCAAGGCGCTCCGCTCGCTGCAGTTCTTCCTTCGCGCATATCTCTCGGGATCTCAACGAGCCCCTGGATACAGAGGTCAAGGCCCCCACATGGCCTCCAGATTCACTTGAAAGACAAACCATCTGGGCATCCACGACAAATGGCACTGGAATCCCGCTTCTTTCCTTATTTTGCAGGGCCCCTGCCCCAGGGCTCTAGCAATTAGACCTGCTCGGCGGTGACGACTTGGTTGGCGGCGGTTCTACCCCCTATGCTGTCCTATGCAGTTAACAGGAGCATGGTGGCCACCTTATGCAGAACTACAATCCACCATCATGATTCGTGTAGGACCCGCTGAGATGCCTCGACGCGACCCGAGGAGAGGGACATCGGGAGTCTCCCCTCCGCTCCGGGCTCCTGTCGATGATAACGAACTAAATAAGACTAGGATTTAGTGAAACATTATACAAAGGCAAACCGATCCCCTATTTCTCGGAAGATGCCTCAAAATTAAGTTGTTTTCTCCTGTTGGGCCGTCTCCTGCGATGGCTGCCGTGGAGCATATCGAGATTGTCCGCATGCAGTACAAAGTACACGACTCCACTAGGACGAATAGTTCGTGCCATTTTCTTTAATACTCTGTTTTTGAAGGGAATTTATCTCAAAAATAAGCTAAAATCAATAGTCACGGCCCCTGCGATTCCAGCACTGGGGCCCCCCGGCCTACCGACTTGCAAGAGTCGCGGTGAAGGACATGGAGTGCAGCAACTAGGGAGCGCCATCTCGCCCATGAGGGGTCAAAATGATCTTGACCCATCTGCTGCTGCGGCAGCGGCTGCTCGACGCCTCGGTAGCAGCCGACCACTGTTTGCGGTTTCCCTGAGCAAAGCTGTGTCTCAGTTGCTGCGGCCGACTCCAGGTTCTGAGTCGACTGCCTACTGTTCGACTTCTTCGACTCTCTCATCCTCGACAACATCGCAAGCGAGAGATGCTGGCCTTATGGCAGACACCCTACGGGAGGAAGACGGGCCCTTGGGGCAGACAGTGGATAACAAACCGCCCGAACGGAGAACTCATGTAGCCAAAGCTGCGGTCAGCGAAACTGTTCAGACGCATTGGCTGACCGGGAGGTTTATTGCACAGGTCCGAGCCCATTTTGAAGCCACTCTTGCTGCATTATATTCAGAAAAGGGCGAGGCGGCCGACGGTGACGGAGAGGAAGCACAGTCAGGCGAAGGAGAGGTGGAAGAAACAATCAAACACCAAAGATCCATATGCACTGCAGCGCTTCATTGGGGGCTTCTTCTGATCCTCTCAGCTGAGTCGGCTCTGCTTACTGAGGGAGCATCTCAACTATCACCGAGGACCCCCGCAAAAGTTTCGCTAGATCAACAAAACGATACTTCCTCCCCATCGGAGTTAAGCGGGCTTGAACTGAAGGCCCAAAACGACCACAGGCATAATAAGGCGGAGTCTGCGGATGCCGTATTAACGGGTAAGATAAGAGACTGCCTAGAAACAGCTCAGCTACCGTGTCACTGCCGCACGAAAAAGAAGTAGGAGTCTTGCAACGGCATTTTTCTTTCCTGTTATTTTTCAACATCGTTGATTTGGTGCTTTCTACAGAAGCTCTATTTGCTCTTGAGATCATCATTCGACTTTCCCCGGTGACGGCTACCAGAGTCCTTCCCAAGATCCTCGAGTGGCTCGACTGGGGCCTCGCAGGCAGAGGGGGGCACCACCCGCTGCTCTCCGAAAAGACACAAGTCGGTGACAAGCAGGTCCACATTTTAGGTGACCAAAATACGGGGATCGATAGTTGTGCAAGCGAAGTGGAACGCCGTGTGCAGCAAATCGGAACCGGCTCTCTCTCTGCACTTTTCAGTTGCCCCCTTCAAAATTTCCACGCTTTTGGACGTATTTGCAACCCATCTGAGCATCTCCTGCGGATACGCTTGCTGGCGCTCCTCCTGCGGGGCCCTAGGATACTCCTTGGTTGTTCGAGGGTCCTCGCCGCCTGCGTAGTGCCGCCCCAACCAGTGCAGGGGGTATGTGGAGGTGACAGCAGCAATACTACGCGTGGAACGGCACCAGTGAGTAGGCTGGAAGGCGAGAATGCCAAAGCTGCCGCTAAGGCTGAGTCTTGTTTACAGCGCCGGCTCTTTGAAGAAACTGTCGGCCAGCTTCTTACTGCTCTCGGCGATTTGAGAGCTGCCCTCATCCCGGGTGTTCAAATTGGAGAAATACGCACACCCTCGTTGACACTTCAGCAATCTATTGACGGCCCGAATATGGTCGAGAAAATAATTCTCTCCGCTTGTCTACCTCCTTTGCTTTGTTTGGAAACCACTTCATCACAGCATACTACAGCCGGGAGCCAGAATATGGACGGCTCCGCCTCCTCTGCGAACAGGTCTTTGGAGCAAAGCATATCTTGGGCTTTTGCAGAGAACAATATCGTGGCTGCCGAGGGTACACCACATAAGGCTGCGCATTATATCCTTGCTACCGTTCAGGTAAGCCACGACGCTGGCCGGGGAGCAATGATGGTTCGGAAAGAGAAATGCGGTAGCGGAACACTAGTTTCGCTGGAAAAGACTTTAGAATATCCCGTCTTAGTATGTCAGGAGGCATGCGGTCTCGCACTGTTGATTTGGACGCAGGGCCTACTTCTCTCGTTCGCGCTGAAAGTCGAAGGGTCGTCAACATGCCTAGACACTTTTGGGGTTGCTGCCGCTGCAACCGATGAATCAGTAGTCCGAGAAGCGAAAGGTCAGGAGCCCGGCAAGGACAATGCCTTGTGAAGTCTTAATTTGGAGTCTTAATTCTTGCAGGATACAAAAGCCACTAGATACATTTTTAAGTGTTTTACCATGGAGTCTACTGCAGACATAAGTATTCTGTGTTCCCGTGTGCAATCCTCTGCAGCACTTCTGGAGGAGGTCGGTGAATTCTTCAATTCCCGCCGAAATACGCCAATGGGGTTGCGCTCCCTGGAACTGCCACAAAACACATTAATACACGCCGTGACAGGCCTATGCTCTCGTGCGCTTACAGCCAAGGAGCTTCCAAAGGCTTTCCAGATCAATGCAAGCCGAGCTGACTCGCGCATTTTACTAACGGCTAGAGCAGCTGCCTCAGTTGTCGAAGTGCAAATGGCGGAACGAGGCGGAGGGATAGAACCACGTTGCCCACTGACTGGTTAGTGCTTTTGCAGAATTGCATAGAGGTATTACTTATGTCTTCTATTAACCGTGCGCATAGTACGCGTGTTTCAACTTCTGTCTCACCCTGCAGGACGGTTGCAACTGCCAGATGGGCTTCCTGACGAGCAGTTGATTGACCTAGCTGGACAAGACAGGAGTGAGAATTCAGTAGTGAATAGAGGCTCTGAACAACGTTTTCTTTCATATCTCACTGACGAAGGGGCATTTCTAATGGCTATACATGTTTCCCGTATCTTGACCGCGCTCGTCAAATCAGTACCTGTAAGTGGAAATGTGACACTGCCAGAGCTGCATTTAGTCGTATAGGAGACGTCTGCAAGAAGTGAAGAATGCTTCTTATATTGTCAGTGTGTACTCAGATAAAAGATGAAGACCGCAGTCTAGGTTTGATTATCCCGCCCCTACTCCGCGTGTTGGATATCCCGCAAGGTATGATTTAGGCTACATATTCCTTCCTCATCGTATTTATAGTTGATGATGGAAGTTTGTTTGAGGGTCGGTAGCGGGGAAGTTAGCCTCTTGGTAGTGCAGGAGGTGTAGTCAATAACATGATTGCCAACACTAACCATTGTTGCGATCTGCTCGCGTCTCGGGTTTGGAAAACTCAGCTGAAGTTCGTTTCCTGGGTTGGAAGTGCCTCCACGAAGTCGTCGTCCACTGTGCAATGGGCGGTGAGCAACAACCGATGCCCTCCATTTTTGAATACTGTAGCAGGAGCAGGACTGATTCTATTGCAGATTATGTTACATCGTGACTTCCACACGCTGTTTTGGGTATTCCTGTGTGTGTTTCTGCCTCCAGCACTCAACAACTACCGCACGCCTATAATCCAGGTAAGTAACATTAGTACCTTCATGCATCACGAGTCCATTTGTAAAATTAGATGCAACATTGTTATCTACATGTGTTAAAAAGCTAAACCGTGTCAATTTGTGGTGCGTTACTCTTGCGGGTGTGCTTGTACTTAGGCCTTGATGGGCGGGTTCCCCATCTACACCGAGGTGGACGTTTGCTTTGATGCATATCTTAAGGCTTTTACGGCATTCGTCTGCCGCACATTTTCGGATGAATATGATCAATCGTTCTTTGAATGGTGCGCAGAGCACTTCCTTCTGCGATCATAGATTTGTGACATCTAGGTGCCGAGGAACAGAAAAACTAGCATTCCGTCATTTTCCTTGCGTTGTGCGCTCAGCCAAAACTTCTTGATTGACATGGCCCACCCCGCCCTGAACTCGTCTGAGAGGCTTCGCTCGATTTTCTTAAGACAGTCCAGGGATCTGCTGATATTCGCTGGAGATTCAGCAAATCTGAGATTATGCGACTGGATGAGTTTCTGTCTCGAGGCTTTAGAGGGGGTATCTCTTGAAACCATAGGAGAGGGTATGCATGCATAACCTGATTTGACGCGTTCATACGATTTCGCTTTTTGCACTGCTCACCCAGATAGCGAGATATGATGTCTACGTTTATGAGTTCAGGCTTGCAAACTCTTGAGGTGTTGCTTTCCATCGGCACGGATATCGAGGAATTTTTTCCACAGATCATTTGTCGCTTGGCTACCATAGCCTTGGTAGCAAAGGAAGAATTTGTGCAGAAATATCCAGGACCCTCCTCCGGACAGCTGTGAGGCGGTGGACATCTTAGTGGCAGTCGCATCCATTAGCTACAGATTGTGATAACAGTAACAGTATTTGTTCAGTCTGTGTTGTGCATATGTTCGATCTGCAGGCAACTCGCGGAATTGGTAGAGGCCGTTTCCCATCAATTGATCCGCTCAGCAGATAACGAGCTGCTGCTTACTATTTGCACAAAGGTTTCTTCGCAATTCCAAGAAAGGCGTTGCGATGAACCTTCACTTGTGGACGCTATCACTGAATGGCTTTCATGGTTCTCTTCTCTGTTGCAAGAAGGGCGTGATCCGAAGGGGGAAAAGGAGGCGACTTCACCAGGCCCACAAATCAAGGTGTGAATTTGCCAAACCGTGGTGGTTGCAACATATTTGCTACCTGAGATGGAAATTTCCAATTCTAAGGAGCTTCAATCCAAGGGTAATTCGTCGGACTACTGCCCCCAATGACGAAAATACCTAACATGTTGGCCAAGCATCCGCAATAAAGCCACAGCCTGTGCTGAATAAGTTTGCTGAGGGGTCTCTGTGCTTACTGGCATTGGCGTCTACGTTCTAGAAGCCGTCGGTATAGCAAAAGGTTAGACACTCTCCCATGTTTGCAGCTGATAGAGGATTGTTCTAGAGGTCTTGTTTGAATAAGGACTGGCTGGAGTTGAAGGGCGTTATCGTATTTTTTCTTCAAAATTTTAAACTCCACCATGTCGAGTCGATACGATGAGACCCGATTTTTCGCAGCAATCATTAGGTCAAGCTGTCGCGATCCGTTGTAGCTAATCTCCCTAGATAACCAGGCATAGAAAGATGGTGCTAACCATCCTGCTAAGTCAACTGCGTTGTGCCTTTTGCTATAGATGCAAACGTGTCCTAATGCTTGCTATCTAGATTACTTGTTCATAGTAGCAAAGTCAACGAGTAGCTTATAGAAAAAACAATTAAGAACAAATAAAAAAAAGAATTGTTCAGTGTGTGTGACTAGTCAAGGGGGATTTTCCCTTAAATCTGAAACATCTTCAGCATGCGGTGGGTGACAAAGAATCCACCTAAAAGTGTACGATGAGCAACAGATTTCGATGCACTCTACTGTGTGAAGAGAACCATACCAGCAATGTTGACGGAAGCCAAAAAGGTTCCAATGATAGCCAGAAGAGTGAAGCCAGATATTAGTGCGGTGCCGTATTCTGAAAAAACGATGAGGCACTGTCTTGGTAGGGGGGACTTTTACGTCTGACATACCCAGCATGCAGCCGATGACGATAACTCCTGACAGCTGAAAATGGAATGAATAGGTAGTGGCACAGCTGTCAAGTACCATATGATTGACTTACGGCGTTTGTCACGGACATCAATGGCGTGTGCAGTGCAGGGGTAACAGCCCAAACGCTGAACAGTATCCTTAAATAAGTCTGCTTATGCCTCATATGCATAACATGACTTACCAGTAGTAGCCAACGATAAGAGACAATGCAAGAAGAGTCAAATGCTTGAGCTCCATGGGGTCGAGAACAATACCAAGAAGCCCCACGACGGCGGCGGCAACAACCAAGCACATGGCAAAGAATGCATCCGAAGCCAGGGCCTGTGCAAAGGCACCTCCAATCCTTGCAGGTGCGGCGCCGGCACTTGGTGCAGGTGGCATCTGCATGCTGCGTGGGGGCGTTCTTGAGACAGGGGTGGGTTGAGGGGGTTGCCAAACGTTGCCTGAAAGGAGGAGTTGGGGGCTCGTAGGATGTTGTGAAAGGAGTTATTTTTGCTTACGGCCTTGGTACACAGCGACCAGTCCTCTGATTACTTCGTCGTCCATGTTGACACGGAAGTTGCTGCCACCACCTAGATCCTCCAGAAGGTTGCACATGTTCATGGAGAACAACTCTGAAGCCTGAACTGGCCTGAAAAAGCATTTTAATTTTCTCGTCTGCCTAGGAGGATCTCACGAACAACAAACTCACATCCTGGTTTCTATGCGTCTGCGTCCAATGACTGTGATGCCGTCAACTACAATCTGATCGTCCTTGGGGGCAACCTCAACATTTCCACCCCAGCCGGCGCGCACATCGCCGAATTCGGTTGCAAGGTCCACAATGACAGAGCCGGGTTTCATCGTGCGTAACATGTCACGTGAAATAAGCTTCGGAGACGGCTTTCCGTGGATAGCAGCGGTACATATGACGACGTCGCAGTGCTTGATTGTGTTTGCAATCAGTTCGCGCTGGGCTCTTTGGTATGATTCACCCATTTCGCGTGCATAGCCACCGAGGACTTCAGCTTCCTCTCCCTGTTTTTACCATGAGGCTCCGGTTTTTTTTAGGCTAAGCAAAGTTCAATTTACCATTCTCAAGCCAATGAATTTTCCACCGCAAGATTCAACTTCCTCGCGTGTTGCCGAGCGCACATCGTGACCGAAAACTTGCGCACCCAAACCGTGGGCAGTTGAAATAGCTTGCAGACCGGCAACACCAGCACCGATGACGAAGACTTTAGCAGCGTCAACACGGCCAGCAGCGCTGATGGATGCCTTGCTGAGCTTTGGGAGGGCATTGAATGCTTCAATGACTGCGCGATAGCCCTGGAGGCCTTGCATTGCAGACCTGTAAAAGTATAATTAGTCGCATGTCAGCTAACTCACGGATATGATATTGCTTACTTGACATCTAGCTTTTGTGCTCTGGTGACACGTGGCACTTCGTCCACAGCAAGGGCTGTGACTCCTTGACGAGCGAGCATGTCCAATGCTTGAGTGTTTCTGAAGGGGTCAAACGTGTTCAGAAATCGTTCTAAGCTTAACGAAGTAGAACTGCTTACACGCTAGGGAAGAGGTAGCTGATCAACACCTTGTCTCTAGGCATACGGGAAACCATTTCAGGTGTTGGGGCTGACACACGAAGCAGCACCTCAGCAGCCCGGATGACTCCTTCGGCGTTGTGTTCAATCTCCGCTCCATTTCTTCTGTACTCTTCGTCGGAGAAGCCAGCATCGACACCAGCACCAGACTCCACGATGACACGGAATGCCATCCTTCTGAGCTTAGGAACAAACTTTGGGGCTAGGGGCACCATAACTGAGCCATTAGTGTCCTTGAGAACACCAACACCCAGTCTGGGATAAGGCCAAGAAGATTGATCAACGCGCTCTTCTCTTTCGAACTCAAGAAGACCGGATTCGAGGTCATCACGAGCAGCGGAGGGTGGCATTTGTTCTGCCTTCTGAAAAGGAACGTATGTGACTCGTGTAGGCTTCTAAGGGAGCAAACAAAACCCACGTACCGCGTTGACACGAGCGAACACAGCAGAAGTTGTATTCTTGGCATTTCCAAAGAGCATGCGAGTGTTCTCCAGGTGGAACAGAGGATTCTCAATGCTGGCATATCCAGCTGCCATGGAGCGCTTCAGTACGAATACGCGTCTAGCCTTCCATGCCTCAATGACAGGCATTCCGGATATCTTTGATCCTGGCTCCAGTGCAGCAGGATTGACGGTATCGTTAGCTCCAACAACAAGGACAACATCGTAAGAGCTGATTTCTGGGTTAACCTCAGACATCTCTTTGACAATTTTGTAAGGTACATCAGCCTCCGCAAGCAGGACGTTCATGTGTCCTGGCATGCGGCCAGCCACTGGGTGGATGCCGAAGTCGACAGTAATTCCACAGTTAATCAGGTTCTGTATTCGTTTGTATAAATCTCTTAGTCACGCGCAGTGATGTAAGTAGGCGCTTACCTTCGCAATATCAGCGAGCTCGCTCTGGCACCTTGCAACTGCCATTCCGTATCCAGGTACGATAAGAACCTTTCGGGCAGCCAGAAGCTCATCAGCGACCTCATCAGCGGTGGTCTGCTGAACAGCACCCTGTGGGGCAGCTGCACCGACTCCCTCTGCCTCCTCAAAGCCACCAAGAACAACGTTCCAGAGACTTCGGTTCATGCCCCTGCACATGATGTATGACAGGATGGCACCAGACGAAGCTATGAGGGCACCAGCGATGATAAGCAGGTTATTGTCCAACATGAAACCGCTGGCAGCTAATGCCACTCCAGAGTATGAGTTCAACAAGCTGATCACGACAGGCATGTCAGCGCCGCCAATGGCAGCGACTAAATGGAAGCCAAGCCACATGCTCAGACCAGCGTTGACATAGCTGAAATATACAAGAATGAACAGTAGGAAAATAGGCATGACTAAAGTTTGACATCTTACAGACAAAGCATGCGAGTGAGGTGACCAGAAGATACGCAGAAAAGTGCACCAAGGACGCCGATGGCAGCGATGGTTGCAGAGTTTAGTGCATGACGACCTGGAACTCTAAGTGAGCGGCTCTCCATCGATCCATGGAGCTTGGCGGCAGCGACAACTGAAGGGGGAAGCCATGCAAAAACCCAGTTAAGCAAAAGGGGGGGTTCGAATATCCTACCGGATCCTGTAAAGGTGATGCCAGCAACAAATACTCCGGCGTAAACTTCCAAGAGGCGAAGGAGAGAAGAGGCTCGCTCGACTCCAGCGGGAGAGTGGAAATTTGCAAATCCAACCTGATGCAAGGTGCATGAAGCAGGGGGTAATACACGCCTAGAAAAATTGGTAGCGTCTCACCATCACAGCAGCGAGACCGACGAAACTGTGGAAAAGCGCAACAAGTTGAGGCATCTCGGTCATATTAACGGACTGGGCTATATATAAGCCCAGACCAACTGCTGGAGCAGCGGTGGCAAAGAAGAGCAAGTAATGTTGACCGAATCCTGCTTCTGTGAAGGTGACAACAACGGCAGCAACCATGCCGACAAGACTGGAGGAAAGCGAATCATTAGAGGATGCTCCGACTAGACAATTTCAATATTAGCATACCCAAGGATATTCCCGCGCTTGGCTGTCTGGGGCGTGCTAAGGCCTCTTAGACAAAGTATGAAACAGACGGCAGAGAACAGGTAGACAGCTCCGAGGAGAGAAGGCATGTTGGAAAAGGCAAATTTCGAAATCGCGCCACCTTCCGGATTCTCAGGGCGAGCTCCGTCGAAGCCTTCGTCACCTTCTCCAGGCCTGAAAAGAGAGCATTGGGCATGCCACGACAGGGGCAGTAATATTGAATTCGTACCGGTTAACGGGGAAAAATTCGCCCATGCGGACGAGATGGCGTTGGATAGACCTCAGGTTCGCCGCCGGGAAGTCGAATTCGGCGTTTGTGGTCGTGGCGAAAAGAGCCAAACCAAGGCATGCTGCCAGGAAAACACTTGATAGTCCGCTGGGGCGCCACATTTTCGCAAAAGAAATCGGGAAGTGTATTTCAGTATAATCAAAACCAGGTTGCCCCTTAGGTGCCGCTGTTTTCTGGCGGACCGATGCTGGTTGAGAATGTTTTGATTCTAAGAATGACTGTCCAGGATCGTAGTGATCTTCAAAAATGGTCCGGTGTAGTGACACCTGGAGTGCTCCGAAGACCCTACGCGATCCTATGGCATTGTCTCGTACGCACTCGCCGCTGCAGCTTGCGACTTTGAGCCCAAAAATTTTATCGAATCCGCCTCTAATTGGAGAACCCCCAGCATGAGCGCACTTTGTTCGGCCCAACTGTACGAGCTAGCCTTAGCCATTCACAGCTGATACAGGAGCAAGAGTCTTGACGTTCAAAACTAGACCTAGAAGGAATATCTTTGGCTAACAACACCTCGACAATGGTTCACCTTTTAAAAGTCTCCCAACGATGTCTAACGAGGAATTATTGGAAATAGCACGAGTAGACCATAGCACCGTTAAGCCGTGCACTGTTGTGCCATTTGAAGATGAGCTAGGGGGAGGTTCGACGACTTCATCTTGGAGAAACAAATCTTCGTTGTAGTCCGAATAAGGAGATAACTTAAATCCTGAAAAAATATGAGGGGACAAGCATGTTGAGTAACCGGAGCCAAGCTGTGCGGAACAGGAATTGTAGCCTGCGGAGTCGTGAAGTTGGTGGTATGCACGGTGACTACGAAGTTGGCAGTAGCAAGTGGATCACTTAAATCACAACGGACCATGAATTAAAATACCTTAAATGCTTTTTGGCTCCCAGTATGTTCTTAAGTTGTTCCCAATTTCGGGACCAGGAGCCAAACCTATGGTCCCCCTCCAAAGAGTCGCCAGGTTTAGTAGCACGCAGTTCAACTTCACAGTTCAAACTAGCGTCTTCTGCACTAGCCACAACTATGGAAGTAACGTATGTGTATAAATTTATGTGAACCCCTCCATTTGAGAATCTCACGACACATTCTTTCTCCCAAACTGAATGTGGCAATGTTGGGCCAATAACAACACTGTCTTGGCTAGAATTCAACGCAGTAGGTGGAAATTTATGGTGCAACAGCAGGATGTTCGAGAACTGCAATGTGTCAAAATGCTTATGAACAATTCAGACAACTCTGGCCACCCAGACAAACGCAATCATTTTTGTAGCCATGACTCAGCCGTTGGTTACTGCATTTGGCAATTTTCAGCATGAGCGAGAACAACTCATAGAATGATAACCTATTCTTGGGATGGGAGGCCTAGCTTGTTTTTCGAAGAAGTCAATGAGGAAAACGATAGAGCAAGGAGCAGTGCCCATCGAAAGCTCGTCTGATTAGAGTATTATTCTAGGCGCTTCCAGCTTGACACACACATACTGTTGATGTCAACGACTCAGACAAGCGGAAAATCTGGTGAAAGTGTGACAAAAGAGCAGCATGAAATCCGGAATTCCTGCGGACACTAGCTTCTGTGTCAATTTTTTTCGCCGAAGACTGCGTAGGGATTGTACACCGCGAGGGCCGACGCTTTCCACATAATTGTGTAACTGCTGCAAAGATCGTATGGAATGTCATTTCATGGCTGGCTGCAGTCGGGAATGCTTATATCTAGTTGGTCTGTTTCGTTCTTTGAAATCATTCTAGCCATGCACGAAGATGAGCTCTAATAATGTGCGCTAGGAAGGGGAGTGATGATAAGTGCTGTTGGAAATGAGTCGCACTTAAATCAAGTGGTCGAGATTTAACGGTTGCTACGCCGGTGTTCGACATCAACTGGCAGCTTTCCACAGAAAACACAAATAAATTCATCAACGTATGAGTCCCCTAAATTGTATTCCACCAGCATTCTCAAAGGAAGCACCAAAACTAGCAAATTAGGTTGCCCCCCCTGCAAGTTAACTGCTTGCCAAATATTTAAAGAAGTTTCTTGTACGAACTATCTTTCATGGCATTCAAGGACACGACTGGCTTGTGGGATCTGATGCACCAGGGATGATCCCCTGATCCGCGCTTTGTATCAAGGCTACATGCGTGTGAATTCAGATGGGTTTCAGTCCCTCAATTCGCTGGAGTATATGCCGCTTGATGCTGGCTTTTGCCCCGTGGAGCTCAGCTAACGGTCATGGAGAGCTGAGGCCATGTTGTCTGACAAAATTATGCCTAACAGGACCGTCGCCTGCGATGCGTTCAGAACAGCTTGATTGTCCTGCGTCGTGGAGTTACTTTGAATTTTGATACTGTCGGTGAAATTGGTCATATACACACGCAAATGCGCGCTCCTTCCAGCCGAACTCCTGGGGTTGCAGCTTGTCCCACTGCAACAACGATTATTCAGTGTGGAAGCGTAAGGCGGTGATCATGTCTCATCATGAGCGCAACGCAGAACGGTTGTGAAAGAGTTCACAGCCCCAATATGGTGGACAACAAGCACCTCCAAAGAGACAGAGACATGTTGAAATTCAGGTCAACTGGCAACGACTCTGCCAACAACAACAACTGAAATTGATGAAGTAGCCTTTTTTTCTTCCGTTGTGTACGAGATGCCCGCTTGCCACCTTTTGCTTCTCCAGGATTTTATCCGTGCTGCAAATGTAACGTGGTTAGCCAGCACTCACACAAGCTTTCCCTCTAAAATTTGTACCCAGTACATTCGATCATGGCATAGTACGCACTTCGCGTTTCTAGTACAGTACTTGACACTCTCTCTGGCTCATCTGGACACTGTCTAATCATATATTGAAGAAGATACACTGGCCACGAGTGAAGTAGCACGAAAACCACGGAATTTCGAAAGTAGTAAAGTTGGAAGCACGTTGCACGTAAGCGATGAATGAACACTGTAATTGACTCCGGTCTTCATTCTCCACTGTCTCCCCGCGGGATACCGCCCTCAGCGGGTCCAGTGCCCCCCTCTCCAGTTACAGCGAGCATTATATGTTTTCTCAGGCAAGCACCAGAGATGCAGGCATGCCAGGAATGCAGCCAGAGAAGGCGAAATCCATTCTTTCCTGCCCAAGTGAATACTATGGACCCATCTGCTGTTCTTCCGGCACGCCGGTCTGCCTGCATGCGTGGAGCACCTACTAGAGTAAACACATGGTCCACTGTGCAGTTGCTCAGACGTCCTTGAATGCCTGCATGCCTGAAATTCCTACCTAAGCAAATATGTGAAGCTTACTACAACTGAAGCGGAAAGTGAGAATTATGGAAGTATCTAAAGCATATATTCTTCAGTGCGTAAGATATCGGGTCTTTTGATATTCTAGTGCTGTGGGATGGTCCAGGGGCATCCCGTGGTTCCATAATTCATCATTTTCAGGAGGCCTTGCTACTCTGCTCGTTTTCTAAAAGATGTTGCAATTCCTCTTCTGGCTCATCCACAATACTTCGTGTAAAGAGGGATCATCGAAAGAACTGGCAAAGCCAGCAGAGACAATCTGCCACTTGGAGGCAAATCATCAATTTCCCAACAGTCATACTCTTGCTAAGATTGGCATTATTGTCCGCTCTTACTACGTGCACCCTCTCTTCATCGTGCTGATTGAGATCCTGCGTCAGAATTGACTCGAAACCGCACAACGAATGCAACTGGCCCGGTGGAAGCTGCACCGAACAAATCTTACCAATCATACAATTAGCAGCCAGTCTGATGTAGTATTCGTTAGAGCGGGGACTTCGGAACGTTGTTTCGGCTCCGAGTTGTTTGCGTGTGTATGTATGTGGCACTGGGTCACAGGTGTGTTGAACAGGAGTTGAATCGGGCAGCAGAGATCGTCCCATGCATCGTGCCGTTGGGCGACGACCAGCTTAGAATCGAACATGGACGAGTCAATATTTGATGATGCTTTGAGCACACACGCCTCCTGCAAACCAAATGGGCGGGATCGTCACAGCGTCACCTTTCGACCTGGGACCACGGGAATGCTGCGGACCCACACAAAAATGTATGGCGAAGGCATTCTTTGTGCCCATTTGGTGATGACCCCCAATTAAATTTTATGATTGTGATGAAGGAAACGTCCAATGTGTCTTTTATTGTTAGACTGTGCTACGAAGGCAGGAGAGCGACGACCAAGCAGCAGTGGCGCTGTTCATGAAATGTGGTGTTGACACGACTCAAGGCCCCATCGGATGCTGCAAGTAGTGCAGAAACCCCCTAAAATGTTTCCCCAAGAGGATTAGTTTTGTGCTCATTTAGCCGAAACTACATGTGAACAGCTCGCGGCGGTTGCATCGTGTCTGAAGCCGGTTTCACTCGCCCTGCCTTGGGCACGTGGTTGGTTTGGGACACGTCCTGGGTCTGGGGTTCCTCTGTAGCCGATTTTATCCTTGACGTACAAGTCTTTTGAAAAGCTTATGTGCTGAAACATCTGAATTTGTGGATGAGTGGAGCGAAGGCCGACCTGGGAATCCGTCTGTCTCTAGCAGCAACACCGACCGTTCGTCCCTGCGGTTCTGTGCCCATGACTTTTTGAAGTTTTTCAATAGCGAGAGTTCCTTCTTCTCGGTATATCGCTTTGTTGTTTTTATTCGCACCACCTTCTGACCTTAGTGCTCCTCAACCGCGAGACGGCGCTCCCGCTGCAGCAACGTGTTGCCCGTCAGCTGTTGAGACCCTGCTTCTGAATTCCTTAATTTCTCCCAGCCATCCTAAGGGGTCTCTTTGTATCTGATGCGGAGGTCTTCTCTTGAGTTGCACAGCAGTCTTATGTTGCCTGCACTCCCCGGCCTTAAGCCGTGGCCGTGTATGTCGAAGTCGTCAGCAAAGATGGCTCGCCCATCGTTGTAGACGAAATGAACGGCCGCTGGGGGGATGGTGCCCCAGTTGCCTCCTCCGTTGCTGTGCCATCCCCACAAAGGCAGCAGGTGTGCATAGAAGCTCGAGCAGCTGCAGCGTGGCTATGGGTTCAGTCGGAGGTCGCGGGCGCCTTTGAACGGTTTTCAAAAGACCTTCAGGCTATTCACAGTCGGGGCCTCAATGCGGCGGCAGCACTTGAAAGAGATACTGCAGGGGTGCCTGGCAGTAGGGGGGCTGCAGGTAAACCTTCAGGTGCGGGAACCGCGCGAGACGCCCTCAATAGTCTGCTACTTCTGTGTTCCGAGGCGGGAGCGGAGGCAGATCGCTTCTCTGCAACCCTAAGAACAGGCGTACTGAAGCCTTTAGAAGATGCTCTACAGCCGTTGTCGCGCGCTTATGACGCCACGGGCCCTCCAAAGGCGGCCACTCACCTGCCGACGGAATGCGGAAGTAGCGGAGAAGTGCAGAAGGCAGCGAGGAGGCTTCAGCTTGCGGAGGAGGAACTGACGGTCAGTCAACAGTGCAGCTGATTTTGTGCTAACATGCCTCCGTATGTTATACATTGGATACTCTGCTGGGGGTTACCATCAGGGCCAGTGCCAGGCTCAATGCCTAAGCAGTTGTCTTTGTACCTGTATATCGTTGTTTCTCTCTGTCTTCTCTTTCCGGCTGTGTTGATTGTTGGACGAATTACATTCGGCGCTGGATCTGTTATTTTGTTTCTCTTGATGATCCTCAGAAGGCAGAGGCAAGCTTGCAAGAGCTTCGTTCCCTGTTTGGCTCCGCTGTTAATTCCTCGCTGGAGCAAAAGGCAGTACAGCGCATTTCGCGCGCCTCTCGCTTGAAGGTAGCGGCTCAAGAAGCTCTTCAGCAGGCCCTCTCATCAGACGCATCGAGACTGCAACAAGATCCTTCATCCTCAGCTTCTCATCCGCTGTAAGTGCAATGCAAGCGAATCTTTACGCATTTATAGCCTCCATCGTTGGAGTTCCCTAGTTATATGCACAATTCTTGCCTGTGGGGTGTGTGGTGGAATCGCCTCGATCGATTAGTCGCTATCCCTGAAAGCATTTGTTTGCTTGTGCTACGCGATGCCACTTCAGGGCTTCGTTGGAGCTGCACGGCGGCGCTCGCCTGCTGAAGGCGGCAGATAGCGATGTATGGGCGGAGGCGGAAGGTTTACGACCTGAGGATCACCAACGCCGAATTTCTGCCGCTGTGCTGCATTCGATGAGGGCTGCTGGCAAAGTAAATAGTTGACAGTTTGTTGTCTGTTCCTTGCGTCACCCTTTTCTCCTGCTCAGTGCTTCTGCGACTCCGACCCTCAAGGCCGTCTGTGTTATCTCCACGCTTGTGCTGCGGTAGCCTAACAGTCTAGGTGTGGCCTCGAGGGGCCGTTTAATATGCCGCCCCTCGTCTTTGTGTGTCAGGACAAGTACAGAGTGCAGACGAGATGAGTGACTGTTTTGTTTGTCAACTGCAGGCAGCACTAACGGCGCAACAGAGAAGCACAGGCTTCGTGCTGCACTACGTGCGGGATCTGCAGCTGTTCGTCGCTGCTGAAGTTGCAGCTGCTAGCGCTTCGGGAAGCTTCACTGGAGGGACAGAGCAGGACGTGCTAGGTCAGGGGACGAGCGAGGAATTAATCTCTCGGCTGTACAGGCAGGCAAACGGAAGCGTCGAAAATGCCGAGCAACGCACAAGTACGTCGATCCAGAAACAGCTTGTCTAGGTGATCGCCCCGTGTAGTTAAGTGGGGGTGCTCTCCCGGTAGCACACGAACCAGCCTGAACTAGAGACCAGAGAGTAGAATATAGGGGGTATTTTATGAGGCGAGTCTGTAGGGTAAGTGCGATTTAGAGGCAATGAGCAAGTAGTTTTTGCGGGTTGGTTGGATGCTTATGTCAGACGAGGCAACCCTGAGGAACTTGCTACTGCATCAAGAGAAACAGCTTCAGGAGGCGCTGGCGGAGCGAGATGAGCTGCGGCAGCAGAACGAGCGGCAACGGAAGGAGGTGGAAAACCAACAGAGGGAAATCGAGGGGCTTAAGCGGCAGCTCAAAGAAGGAGCCGGTGCCGCGGCTGGTTTGCCGTCGCCTCGGAACCCGCGGCAAAAAGTGCGGAAGCAGGTGACTATACACCTGGGGGACTCTGATAACGAAAACACATGGGTTCCTTCCCAACAGGTTGCGTACCAGGGGGGGGGCCGGGGGGAGTTGCAAGGGAGGGCTGACGAGGACCTAGGCTCCTCGGAAACGGCCGTGCAGCTCCCCGCAGTCAAAGCAGGCAGTGCCGGGGGGCCCATCCTGGGGGCCCCTGACAACAGCCCTCCCTCTGCAACGCATGCAAACAACAAACAACCTATAGAAATGGTTTGGGTGGACGTACAACTGAGATACGAGGCGTTTTTGCTGTCCCTTCGCTCCCTTCCTCTCTTGAGCACGCCTTGTACGGCGAATGAACTGAACAGCCAATGGATCCATGGGAAGCCGCCTCAGTGGAGTGCAGGTGGCGGCGAGGCGTCTGCTCCCTCTCTGTCGTCTGCACATCTTGGTGGCAGCACTCCTCGCCGGGAGGCGGCTCAGGAGAGTATCCACTGGGCAGACCCAAATTTCGCTTCGTCCGTTGCAGCGGCGGTGGAGGCCGCGGCAGACGCCACTTTACCACCCTTCCTCGTGCAGTGCTGCCGCCTTGCAGCAGTTGCTGCTGCACCCGCCAGCCCTGAACGCCCATCTCTTCGCTCTAGTGGCGCCAGCCGCATTTCGGTGCAACAGGTTCAAGGCCAAATGTTGTCCAGCAGGCGGCAGCAGCAGCAGCACACAAATGAAGGGTCAGCAGCTGGGCCGTTGGAGTGGAAAGAGTCAGACCTCCAAGTTCTGGCCTACGAGCTGCTCCTGCTTGTAGCATATCACTACTCGCAATACTCCGCTGCTGCGGCATTTCTGGCTGACGAGGAAGAGATGTTACCCTCTTCTACCACCTGCCAAAGCGCGTCTCCTGAAGAACAGTGTCCTCCCACAACCGCTGCACCAGCTGCAGCCTCTCGGGTCTGGTTGCCCCGCAAGTCGCTGGCCCGCGCTATGTCCATTAAGTTGGGAACAGCCGTCTGCAGCGACTCGGAAGACCATCACCAACAGCAGCAGCAGAAGCGATCGCCTGAAGACGCTGGGGACGTTAGTGCAGTGGACACTTCGTCGCTGCAGCAGCAGCCTTGCCAGAGCGCAGCAGCAGCGCCAGCCTCTTCTCTTCAGCTGCGGAAGCCCCGAAAGTCGTTGGCGCGTGCTATGTCTATAAAGTTCGCACCTCACCACGAAGATGCTGTTGAGGCTCCTCATCCCCAGAACCAGCAACAGCAGCAGCAGGAGCAACAGGAGCGGCGGTCAAACAGTGCTGGTGGAGGAGGGCTCCTTGCTTCTTCTTGTGCGCCGTCGCGCGCAGGAGCTAGCCCAGTCTTCTCTGGGGGCTGTCACCCTTTCTCCATTCCTCTTGGAGAGTGGCAGCAGCAATTTGAATCTCGGGGCCTCTATTCGGGTTTCTTCTCTCGCCACAACCTCAACGTCCCGAGGCAGCGGCAGCGGGCAATGATGCACTGGCTCAACCCCAGTCCACTGCTACAGCAATCAAACGAGGAGGTTTTGCTGCAGCTGTTGCAGCTTGCTCGAGTTTCCTTTGAGCTGCCGAGTTCCAGCAGCAACAAGCTGCTGGCTCTGTTGGCTCCGGTATCCGACAGTGGGTTGGGCCCAACTCGCGGCACTTGCCTTCATCCCTGCGACCTCCGCTACCGTGTCTTCCGTTTGATGGAGGCCTGGCGCACTGCCCTCTTCCCCACAGCTCCGCCCTCGAGGGCGTTGCCTCGCAAGCAGGAGGAGCAGCAGCGGCAGCAGCACCGCGGGCGATTCCTCCACGGCGCTGCTGCAGCAGCCATTGGCAAGCTCGACGCCTCCTACGGAGTAAGGGGAGCCCTCAGGAGACGCGCTGGGGAGTCCACAGCCACTTCTGCCTCTTCCTTTGTCTTTCCCGCAGGAGGGGAAAGGCGGGGAGCTGAGGGGAGGCGCAGTTCCATTAAATCCTTGGCGGAACAACACCGAACCTCAACCCCCTCGGGAAGTGCCAACACGCCACAGCGCCGGAAGCAACTGGCAGGCGATTTGGGGCCTCCCGTCCTCATACAGCTCCCCCAAACTAAACGGCGTTCCAAGCGATCCTCTGCCTCGGCAGCAACCGCAACAGCAGCGACACCGACAGCAGCTGCGAATAAGCAAGAAACAGCGGGAGGGATAGACTTGTATATAAGGCAGGATCCTGTCTTTCGCTCCTTCATAGACCGCCAGCTGCAACTTCTGCACGCCGCAGCCCTGTCTCGCTGCGCCCGCCTTTTGAAGTTCTTGCTGCCCCAAGGAGCAGGAACTGAACCAGCAGCAGCAACGACAGCAACAGAAGCAGAAAAAATCAAGCGTTCCGCCGATTATGCTGCGAGGCCCGTGCCATCAACCCCGTGGAGGCCGGTTTCGATGCAGCAGCTGTACGCCCGCGAGAAGACCCGCAGTGATGAGGAAGCCCTCCTGTATTTTCTGAGGTCTCTTCTGCTGTGTCAGGGAGAGACGGCTAGCACTCAAGGGTCTCCTCAGGCCCCTGCCTTCTTGCTGTACTCCAAGGAGGAGACAGCGGCAGCTATTGCTGCAGCAGCCCAGCTGCAGCTGCTGCCTCTGCGTCTGCTGTGCTGCTTCTACCACATATTCGCCTACATATTTGCGTTACAGCAGCTGCAGCGGCAGCAGTTGTGGGGCGAAGCGGAGGCCGCGGTGGTGGTTGAGGAGGTGTCTATACACGTTACAGACGTTGCAGGCACTCCTGCAGGCACAGGGGAGGCGGAAGCCCCTCTAACGTGGGAAGTCCGTACGGAACAGAGACAAAGAGGAGGCATGGAGCTGCTGCAGATGCTGGAGCATAATATGTCACAGGCGGCAGCCCTTGACTCCGCTCTTCGTTGCACTTTGGCTGCCAGAGGCAACAACAACCCCACCCTGAAGCAGCTCGCCAGCGGGGCCGCTCCTTCTGTTCCTCAGGGCGATGCGATGCATCCATCGCAACGCATGCGGAGGCAGCAGAGTCTCAAACCGCCTGCGAACCTGCTGGGTGTGCCTGAAGTGCGCAGCGACTGTGGGGATACAGCAGATGAATCCGACGGTGAGCGTTGCAGCTATTGTAGCTGTGGAGGCAATTTTGTGTGTTTGTTGAGCCCTAAAAGAGCAGCAGCATGAGGGCCCTATGTAGCTTGCCAACTAGCTTAAGCAGCTGCGCTTTCAATACATCTGTGAGGAATGCATTCTCTGGATTTGAGTTCCCTGGATGTGGGCATATCTTGTGCTGCAGGGAGTCTCGTCTGGGGCTCTGACGTTGAGGGAGTGAAAGGAGTGGGATACGGAGGGGTGGCCCCTCCTCAAGGACAGGGAGAAAGCGCGGCCCCCCTTCACTTGGGCCTTGCTGGGTGCGCTCGTCGGTCGACCTTCCGGCGGCCTACGCTGAAGGCCCTGAGGAGGCGGACGTTGCGCACCCTGGATACGGAATCTTCAGCTGCCCGCGCTGCTGCTGCTGTGGCTGGCGTTCTCGACGGAGTTGAGCAAAAGCAGCAACTCTTGTGTCTACCTAGGGAGTTTCACCTAAGCGCCTACTGGTGCATCGATGTCCCTCTGCTGCTGTCCCTGCTTCTGCTGCTGGCGCGTTGCTGCACCGACTCCACCACTGCTAATGGCCTGCAGCTAGGCGCTCCCTCCCTGGTGCAGGGGCTACTACTAGTGGCCCACGCATCCCAAGTGGGAACCGATCCTACCTGCCCGTCAGCAGAAGACCACACTGGCAGCAGCAGCAACAGCAACAATGCCTCACTGCTTTTGCAGGCATGCAGAGCAGGCAGCGGTTTCCCTGGAATTTCTCTTGACTCTGTCTCGCTGCTTGTTGCTGCGTGCGTCTGGGCCACCGGCATCAAAGTATCCCCGAGCGTACGCCAACAGCAGCAGCAACACCAGCAACAGCAGCAGGTGACTCCCAGTCCAGCACGTACGGGGGAGTCGGCAGACTTCGGGCAACAGACTAGGGGCTCCTCTCAGGCCGGTGTCATTGTGACTGAAAAGCCACCGGTTTCTTCCATTTCCTTGGTGGAGCAGCAGCAGAAGCGGCAGTTGATACAGCAGCTGACATCTGTCTCCGTTTGCATTGTGGAGCCTGCTCGAGTGGAGGTTGTCTCTTCTGCCTTGGAACTGCTACGGGACCTGAACGGCTTTCTCAAGAAACCTTCGGCACAGTGGGCGGAGGGAAATGCAGAGGAAATTGGGTGGGCGCTTGGCGGCAGCAAGAAGAATGCAACCGTGGAGCAAAAGGGAGAGACTGCTGCGTCTGCTGCCGCAGGTGCGGCGCTCCCTGTTGCTCTACCTGCTTCTTCAACTGGTGGGGTGGATTCGCTTTCTGCTTGCCTGCCAGCTACCCTTGCCGCCGGGCCTGCAGGTTTCGGGGCTTTAATGAAGCAGGAGGCGGCCAAAGAAGGACTGAGCTCTGTTGCAAGAGATGACAAGGGGGGCGGAAGCGGCGTGGAGTTAGTGGAGCTGCTACCCCAAGTGCGAGGGGAACGGCTGCTGCTGCGTATCCGAGCGTCGTTGCTACAGCAGGAGGAGGAAATCGATGGAGGCCTCACGATAGAACCAGCGCCCACATTTGCGGGCTTGCTGATGAACAAGCGGTGGCTGGGGGCCGACTGGTGGGTCAGCCAGGGCGAAGGAAATGGAGACAGGTGCCAGCGAGGTAGGATATACAACAGACACGGTCACACGACCTGCAACGCCTGGCATGTTGCTCCTCTCCCTTTCTGTTCCATGCTCTTCACAACTGCTGCAGCGAACTGCTCAGGACAGGTTCAGCCCCTTAGGTGTACAGACAAACAAGGCACGGGCAGTGTAGAGGGAGACAGACACAGACACTGTTGCCTCCGAGACGACACTGGGGGCCCCTCCTGCACATTTGGGACTCAAACGTAAAGGCGTAGATCCTAGCGGGGTAACCGGCATTCACTTTCGGTGGTATTTGCCCCGCGCATCTTGTCTTCGGGGGCTGCTGTTTTAGTATGCCGGTGTTGGTTTCGAGAGGTCATTTGAATTGTTGGTCAGTCTTGTGGTTGTCTGTCTCTGGCTTGTTGTCTTCTCAGCCCTTCGCAAGAGCCAGTGGGCCGCGTGCTGCTACGGGCTGTCCGCTCTGCTACCTTCCCGCGTTGAGTTGCAGCAGCAGGAGGTTTCTGCGCTGCAGCTTCTGGGGTCAGGATTTCTTCTTCAGCTGCAGGAGCAGCTCCAAGACTACAGACGCCATTTCGAGCCCCAGGCCCTTTCGTTGGCCCTTGCGCTGTGGGTACGCCTCGCGCAGCGGCTTGTGCTGCTGCCGTCTGCTACCCAGGAGCGGCAGCAGCAGCCACAGCCGCAGCAGCACCAGCATTGGAACAAGTTGGATGGCGGTTCTCTTTCCGAGATGGGGACGCGAACTCTCGGTGTGAGCAGTGAAGCATTTAGTGACTGGTCGAGGCATACACAAGAGGCACTTCAGGCAGCGGTGGACTCCGGATTTGGCCTTGGCCGACGAAAGAGCAGCAGAGAGAGGGGCGAGGCTTTGTGTGGGGAGGATGGAGAGAGAGACGGCCTGGAGGAGAACGTGTGGGTGTGGGGCCTGCCCCAGATCCTACGTGGTCCTTCTCCGCTCCATGACATGCTGCGTTGTTTCGTCTACCGCTCGCTGTCTGCTGCAGCGGGCAGGGTGTTGGGCCCGCCAGTTGCCGCGCTGCTGCAGCTGGCGAGAGAAGAGGGCCCAAGTGTAGGCGGAGGAGGTGGAGCAGGTGGCAACGCCGCGACACAGGGGGGTTGGGGGGAGCGTGGTGTAGAGGATCAGGAGACACGGCAGGCGCCTACCTCCTCAGCCCCTGATGCGGAGACGAGAGACGCAGAGACAGAAGTAGAGACAGAGACAGACAGAGTTCTGTGTTCGTTGGCTCAAGGCATCAACAGCCTCTACAGCCATGTGCAGTCCGAACTGCTTCTCTACGCCCCGGTCTTCGCTCCGCTGCTGCCGCTAAGAGGGGAGCAGCCGCTGTTGGTCTTAGCTGCTGCGAAGGCGGTGCTGCTGACGGTCCTTCCCCTTGTCTCTCGCTGCGCCGACATGGCTGCTGCAGACCCCGAGCGGAAGGGACTTCCGGCCAAAGGAGGACGGGCCCTCTTAGCCGCACTCGCCACATTTGAACGCCTCGCAGACCAAGTTCGTACAAGCCTACCCTAAACCCTAAAACCTAAATGCAAACCCTATATTCTAAGCTCGACGGATTGGAAGTTGCGACCAACGACTGTCCAGTTAAAAGAGGGGCTTCTACTAGACGAGCAAACCCTCGTTAAGCTCTGCATCACTCGTCTTCCCTTCGCCTCTTGCAGATGCACAGCTGTTGGGGGATTTCTGTTGTGTTGTGTTCGTGTTCGGCTGTCTCTTCCAGCGTGTGTGTGTGTGCTTTTTTTCTTTTTTTGTTTGTTTGTCTGTCTGTCTGTCTGTCTTCCTGTGTATCTGTGTCTGTGTAACTGCGGGTGGGTGGGTAGGTGTGTTTCTAAGGTTAACTATTTCGCGTTTACTTCTGTTTTGCTACAGGTTTGTTTTGGGGAGGTTTTGTGTGTCTCCTTTCCGCGCGACTCTCCTCTGGAGCAGCAGGGCCTGCTGTCAGTTGTGGCCCCTCAGCTGTTTGCTTCCTTTTCGCTGCATCTCAGCGGGCTGACGGATCTGCTCTCGCAGGCTTTCCTCAGAGACGTTTACCTCCCAGCCAACCCGCCCCACGCTGTCTACAGCGAGAAGGCCATAGACGGGTGGTGCTGCATTTACGGGGTACTGGAGGCGGCCCTCGATTCCTTCCTGCCCCTCCCGTGGTAAGAAGAAATCCGTTAGTCTATGGCCGGATTCTGCCGCTAATGTTAATATTAACATGCAGACCTGCACATGCTTCTTCCCGAATCCCTGCCTCCCCCGCTTGGGCAAATTTCGCCTCGGCTGTCCCTCAAATGCATATTGCACAGCACGCCGCTCGCCGTTGCTGTTGTGGCTTATTTTGGGCTTTATTGCGGCATTCCCTATGCTTCTGGCGTTAGGCTAATCCCTCGGTTGCTGCAGTTTGTTTCGGAATTGCTGGCGGCCCTCATCCGAAGCCTGACGGACCCGTGCATCTCCCAAAGCGAAGGCCCGGGGGAGTGGGGCGGCCGTCCGCTGCTGCCGCTCCTGGCTCTGCGGCAGCTACAGAAGAACTATTTCAGGGGATTGCTAGAGGCCGGCGGGAGGAAAGCTGCTCTCTCCGCATCTCCCTTCGTTGCGCACTTTCTCACGCTACAGCGGACGGCGGAGGAACGCACTCGAAAGCAACGCAGGAAGTCCAAGGGGTACGAAATTGAACCCTCCGTCCTAGGCCCGATACTTTGCAGGACTTAGATAGGCGCTGAGGAGGAGGAGGAGGAGGGATTGGGTAGTCGTTCTGTCTTTCTATACTTTACACTGGAATACCTGGCTTCTTTCGGCCCGCCAGTGCAGCATCTGGCAGTTGTGTCTCCGTCGGCGGGGCGGGAAGAAAGTAGCAGACGATTCCAGGGCTCCTGGAGATCTGTTCGAAGCGACAGCGGATGGACACTAAGTTGTTTGACCTCAGTTGTTTTGGGTGTTTGTGCAGCTGGAGAGACCGAATGACCCAGCTTGTAGGCGGCTGGGAGGAGGACAAAGTGCAGCACGGTTTGCAACGAGCAGGTTCGGCGTATCTCTCTGGAATAGAGGGTGGGTCTTTTGTTATACTGCTTTCTGTTGCACGCTAGCTAACTTCTTTAATCGTGAAACCAGAAGGTGCACTTTCTATCTTCTGAAATTGTTCAGTTTCACTGGCCATTGAATCACGTACGAACACTAGAAGTAAACTTGGGCGCGCATTCTAATATTTGCAAGTTCAAGTATTGAAGCATGCAGTTTTGCAGAGTGAAACTGGGAATTTTAAAATTCTCGATTGCAAGAAATACCGCCAAAAACAACAGGATTTAGCGAGATGCTCTACTTCGACAGCAGTTCCGTACACTTCAGTTTGAGTGGCATGCTGTGAAGGCACGGGACAATTATCTGTTTCACTGTTCAGTGTTGTGCATGTGGCGCCTGTGTGTGTTTGGCATCAGACGACAACAGCGGGGACAGCTCTGACCTGCAGCAGGAAGGGGGGGGGCCTGCTGAGCAAGGAAGAGGGGCCCTCAGGGCCCTCCCATCCCGGCCGGTGGAGGAGGATAAGGGTCGCTCTCGGTCTGTATTTCGTCTCATCTTTGGACCCAACGACAGCAGGGAGTCCTCGGCAATGCGTGGAGGGGCCTCGGTACGCGGCGAGGTCGAGGGCGGGGGGGTTGGCGGTGGCCCAACGGCCTTGGGCCCCCCTCGTGTCTTTGGGTCTGGTTTGGAACGCCTTTCTCCAGCTGTATGTCAGCTGCTGTCCGCTGTTGATGCCCTGACGGACTGGGAGGCTCTGCGCCAGAAGGCGGCGTTGAGTGGAGGCCAACGGCCTACCAGCGGTCTGCAACGGTGGCTGGTCCGGCTGCACATTGCTGCTTTATACCTGCAACGGCTGCCGAAACTGCGCGAGAAGCTTCTGAAGGACCTCGAAAAGAGAATCCTCGCACGCTCCCCCAAAGACGTCGAGGTGGTGCAGCAGTTGCGCTTGCTGCAAGAACGGGGAGGCACAGTGGGCGGCACAGCAGCAGCAGCACAGGGAAAGCAACCCAGCGACTTGCTGATGCTGCGGCAGCAAGAGGAACTTGCAGACCTCAGCGCAGCTGTCGATGAAGCCCTGGAAGGACTTAGTCAAAAACTCACCGAGACCGCCAAGGAACTGTGCAGGCAGGTGGACGCCCCTCCATAAGGCGCACTGTACAAACACCGAGCCAAACACCCTAAGGCAGAAGAACTAATATACACAAAATAATAGGCTAATGCCGGCGCGCGCCTCCCTCATAGTTGCTGCCCTGCTGTTGTAGATGTTCGCCAGTAACCTCCGACTGTTTCATCTCTTTCACTTTGTTGATTGTATTGTTTAGCTGCTGTGACGTGTATGCGAGCTACGGGAACAGCCGAACAGCATCTGTTTTTGGTGCGCTGTTGTTCTCGCAGCCTGGCAGCAGTCCATCTGGTGTATTACGAGTTGCAAGGCGATATTTTCGGGTGCATGTACAGCGGGGAAGAAGCCTTCTGTGGGATGACTCTGTCACGCTTGTTGCAGGCCTTTCCAAACGTGCGTCTCCGCGCATTAGAAGGCCTGGCGGTCCATTTAATGTTTGGCCTAGACTGCCTCAGTTCATTGCTGCCGACAGGCAGGCAGCAGATATGCTGGTGTTGCTTGATTCTTTTGTGTTCAGACAGTAGAGGCATTCTTTTGTGCTGCTCCGTTGGAGTGGCAAGACGAACTCGCGTCGGCTGTCTTGCGCTGTCTAGTGGAGGTGAGAGGAGGGGATGGGGGCGGGAATAATATCTTTCTTCGTTGCTGCGGTTCTGTTTACTGGCGTCTCACATGCCTCTCCTTCCCGTGTATGCTCATGCAACAGCACTGAGACCGAGGGTGCTTGCAAGCACACGCGCATGCGCTGTGTTGGTAGCAGACGGCATGTGGGCTGTGTTCGCACTGCTCTGCAGGCCTGGTGTCTGCTGCTGGCAGATTGGGGTTATGGAGGCCACTGCTACGAGGCAAGCGAACTGGAGGTTCTGGAGGCAGATCTTGACTCTCTGCGTCAGTATGCAGCAGACAACGAAGTGTCTCTCGGGGTCAGCCGGCTTGATTCTCAAGCCCTCCCTTCTTCGTTCGTTTGCCCCCATTCATGCATAGCTACGTAGTGTACTGTCATCATGTGTACTGCATTGCCCTATCTGATCGGATAATCATCGCCACTGTTCAGTGTATTGTATATCCGTACCTGTTCAGTATAGTGTTTTAACTGCGCAGGACGACGGAGAAATGTTGGATCGCGTGAACGATTTCTTAGTGATGCTGGACGCCGAAGGCCGCTGCCTTGCTGCTGCAGAGCAGCTGGCGCGCCAGCAGCAGGAGTCGCCGCAGCAGGAGCTTTCTGGGGATTCTCTAGACAGGAATGGAAAAACGTAAGTTACGGAGGCCTAGACCAACAGCAGCTGCATGCCGGTGCTTGGTGGAAGCAGCAAAGAACAACACTTTTAGCAGCAATCTCTCTTCGTTTGTATGCAAACATCTATTTGTGCGCCTCTGCAACAAGCACTTGAGCTCCCAGAGGAGTTTAAGGGGTAATGCGCATGTGCAAGCTGTCTGCTGCAGCACTGGTGTCCCGGCAGTGCGCGGAATTCCCCCACCAGGCGTTGGCGTGTCTGCTGAAATGCCAGCGGCGAGCATTAGCAGCCCCAGACGCGGGCGGGTACTGCAGACCGACGGCGCTTCATGTAGCGGCGAGGGGAAACAGAAACGGAGCCGGAGCAAGGCCAAAGGATGGGGAGGGGTAGGTAGGTGGATGCGGGGCGTCTACGGCTCCTCCTCGCACCGCCACCACCATAGCCGCAGCCACAGAGAACCGTCACCCACAATACCAGCACATGCAATGCACTACGCAGAGGAACGCCTGCACTCCAATGAGGAATATGCAACTGAGCGACGGGAAACACCCCGTCGTTCTCTGCGGTTCGCGATTTGAAGACTGTTCTCAGCTAATTAGGCATGTCCGTGCGAGAGGAGGGCTATGGCGGAGAGCCCACTTGGTCCTGCTCTGCACAGGATGAACCACAGGGGCTCTTTGGCCTCGTTCTCTCTTGGCAGGCAACACATTTTTGCCACTGCTCAATTTCTGCGGGCGGCCAACCGGCCTTAGACATATGGGAACTTTACCCCCGACATGCTAGTTTGTCTTGCTTCGGGGATGCTAAGGGTTGAGGGTTCATTATGTTTCACGGTCCCCAGGAGGTTTAAACTTCCCACGGGTTAACACACCGCAGCCTCCGACTCCTGCGCTGCTAATTGTCGAATATGCAGCAGGCACGAATTGAAGGCGAGTCGGTCTGTTGATCTGGCCACAGCCCTCAAACAATTCTTCTACCGGACTTTGCGCTGCATACGTTCATGTATATAGAGGTGCTTACTATGTATGAGTTGCTTTTCAACATATTTATTTACACATTTATTTATTCTCTCGAGCAGTAAGGAGCAGATAAAGACGACGCTCTCTCCTTCTGAATGCGCCTTATTGCTCCACTAGGCTGTCAACGACCCCCTCGACTGCGTAGCAGACAGAGTTCGTGGCCTTGTGGAGAGGGAACTACATCACGCCTGACTGATAAATAGAAGAAAATGACTCGACTGACAAGGAAAGATGCATGGGCACACACAGTCAAATAAATGCATCCCCATCCCATCTTATTGGACTAATGACGGCTCGAAATGCTCAACATATCTCTGCAAGACGCAGCAGTAGGGACCGCTCTCCATGAGTGTATTTTGCACTTCATCTTGCTGATTGGATAGTTACTCATTTGCCCATCCAAGAAAGGCACTTGAGCATACAGCTTATTTTGATTCATTCTCTCTACTACATGAAAAATTTCTCTATGAGGTGCACTGATAAAACACAAAATGACCTAGGAACCAGCGCAGATGAACATCGCCTCTGCTGTTCAAGGAGTGGAAGGGTGCAACGTTTGTCCTTCGGCGGCTTAGGAATGGATAACAAGGAGGAGAAGACAACGCAAGAGTTGGTGATAAAACCTGCAAAATATACTGAAAAATTCGTCCAAACGCCTCGTTAATAACACGATCATTTTCTCGTATATCCCCAATAAACGCCCCGCGCCAGAAGCAGGAGGAACTTGCCATGCACCAGCTGCCTCATTTCTCCCGTTTGGGTGTGGCATTTACCTTCTAGTATTTGCGTGTATACTGACTTTTTCGGGTGTATGCTGACCTCCTCCAGGCGTGTGGATATTCACCACACACTGGTTATTACCGCCACATTTTGCTGCACGTGAGCGAATGACAACAAATATCACCTGTAGTGGCTTGACTGAGGGCCCATGAGAAAAACGCTAAATGCTTTGAGAGCTGTCTCCCAACATCTAAGTGGTCTAGACTCCATCTTGACCGTGGCCTGTCAAGGAACAACCATCCATGGGCATGTGGACACAAACATGAGAGTATGAATATGATCACATGAGCATGCGATCATAGACATGAGGGCAAGGTCGTGCACGCTGGAACTTTAACATATATGCGTAAGCTTAAACACAAACAAGAACATGGGAACATAGCGATGTACCCATGAGCTTCAAAGCCGCTATACCCTCATCTACGAAGGGTCACTGGTCCTCGCCACCCCAAAGAATCCGTGAACAAAGTCTTGGCCATTGGTGTAGGTGCATTTCGGCACCCTTATGTTGGAATCCACAGAGGAACATACTCACCTCAAAGGTTAGATGATAGCGGAGATGATTAAAATGTCCACTACGCAAGTAAGAACAACAAACACCGACATAAACAAAATGCTGCATGTCTTGCAACTGAAGATATTCCACATAATGACAGCGTCGGGAGAAACCCGCGTGCTTCCGGTGTCTGTTTAGCACGAAGTCCGTCCGCCGCAGTTTCTCGTTGCAATGTCACCCTTCTCGAGAGGGGTGCGCTTGCGTTGCCTGCGTTGTTGGTTTACTTGAGTAGATTAACCGTCTCAAGAGACATTTTCAATTATCAATTACTCGATGAACGCCGACGATTGACCTCGCAGACGCCTCTCAAGTCCCACGTCTGGCGACTGCTGCTCCAGCCCTTGGGGCCCCTGCGTGAACAGCCGACTGACCCACTCCTTCATTTCTCTCTCTGCTTCTGCAGGGCCTTCCCGTTTTGAATATTGCCTCTACTGACTGCTGCTCTCCGTCTTACTGCCTCTCTCTCTCAGCTTCTGAGGCAAGGCCCTCCAACCTCCCAACACTGCAGCAGCTCTCTTTTCTCCCCACGACTAGCGCCCGAACAGCATCCCTCATTCCTCTGCTGACTTCTTTACTCCTGTCTTGGCGGATTGGTGCCTTGCTGTTGCTTATCTGTTGCTTTGTTGCGCATTCCTTTACCCCCAACCCCCACCCACCCCAGACTGCGTGAGGCTCTCCAGGACTTGTCTGATGTGGTTTCCTGATCGGCCAGCCGACGCTCTGTCGCCACCGTGCCCCCATCGAGACTGATGGTGGTGGATTCAGTTTGCTGCTGGTGTTTTAAATCGTTGAACATACTGCGCTGCAGATCCACTGTTGCGGGTACAAAGGGACCTGTTGCCGCAGCAATTCCCGCTCGCAACGACTGCAAGCATCCCGTTCCCGTCGGGTGTCTGTACACTAAAGAGAGAGATAGGGCATGCTTAATTTGCCGTTTGAGTCTAAGGCCGGGTCTCTAGAGTATTTGGAGTGGACTGTCGCTTACGGCTGCGCATTCTGCAGCAGAGAGTGGGGGCCCTGGATTCCTTGTACAGTCTCCCCGCTGCTGCTGCTGTGCTGCTGTAATCTTGCGCGTTTTGCTTTGCTGCGTGCTATTGGAGCGGGTTTAGTTCTGCTCTTTGTCTTTGGTGACATTGGAAATGCCTGTGGAATGCATTGACTGGGGGCGTTTTGCCTATGGACAGGAGTCCACCGAAGGCTCCTCTTCCCTCTCAGATTCTAAACAGACCTTAGTACCCAAGAACACACAGGAAAAAAAAGCAGAGGCATCAGATACTAAACAAGGAAGTGCCTCTCCCGGCGCCCCATCGGAAGCGATGGAGAAGCGCACTACTGGCCCAACAGATCAGGGTATGGTGCACTGTACAGATGCCGCAGCAGCCACATCTCCAGCAAGCGTAACGTCTGCAGGCCAGCAGCAACGGCCTGCTGCTGTTGCTGTTTCTGAAGCGGCGACACCTGATGTGCGACTTGCCTCGTTGCACGATAGGGGAGGGGGGAGGCCATCAGGATGGCTCTCTTTTGGGAACAGCAGCAACAACGGGCCCTTCAGTGGGTCGAGTCTCAGCCGGGGGAGTTGCAGCAGCAGCGGCGGCAAGAGCAGCAATAGCAAGACCAGTACCACGCCGGCTGCAACAGGGAAACAGCAGCGGAGCCCTGCCTCAGTATCGATGTTGCCTACTTCTGGGGAGTCAACTCAGAAGCGGCGTAAGCTGTTAAGGGGAGGGATTGGAGCGTTGTGCTCGACAAGTAGCGACAGTGAAGGTGGCTCTGCAGCTGCTGCAGGTGCAGCTGGGGGCGGCACTTGTCCATCGGGTGGAGCGCGTAGCGGTGCTCGGAACAGCAAGAACAGCAGCAGCAGCAGCAGCAGCAGCGGGAGCGATGGATCGGACAGCGACGAAGCATCTCTGGATGCCTTGCAGCTGTGCCTGCAGGAGTCGGAGGCGATGACGGATTCGTTGGTGGAGGAGTTGGGGGGTCCTACAGCTGAGGGGAAGCAGCGTGTTAGGCAGCAGATCGGTGCAGGTCGATGCCACTGCAGCACTTCCATGGGCATCCCTCAGTCGCTACAGCAGCACTGCGGTGACGGGTGGGAGAGGCTAAAGGATTACCAGAAGTGCGGCGTCCATTGGCTGGCCTCCCTCCACAAAGCCAACAGAAACGGAATTCTAGCCGATGAAATGGGACTTGTGAGCCAGAAAAACTTAACTCCAACAACATCATATCTGCCTCCATCAATGGCTGTCTTTGCTCGCGTGTTTCCTGGTGTTTCTTCGCTCGTTCGCTTCCGTGTTTGCTTGTTTCTTTGTTCTCTTGAGGGAGGGAAAGGGAGGTAGAGAAACGTACACGGAAGGAACCGAACCAGCAAACCGACCCGCGTGACACCTCTTTTGCCAGATTGTGTAGAAGCCTGTGAAGTAGTGACACCAGGCTCAAGGGCAGCGCCCGTTGAAACATGCAGGAGGAGGAAAGTTGTTGTATTCACCACGGGTGTTACTTTGGATGCTTTTATTGGAATTGCTTCTCGTCACTTCGCATTTTCAGTAGTGAAAGGCTCTCTCGGACGAGCTTTCTGCCATCTGGTTCGTTGAATTTGCTTGTGTTTTATGTTTTGTCGTGCTGCTGCATGGACGTTCTGCTGTATTGTCTTGTGTGCTGTTTTGTGGAGTTTAATTTGGGTTGGTATGGCAGCTTTTGTGTGTTGGTGGTCAGGGAAAGACAGCTCAGACGTGCGTATTTTTCAACTACGCGTATTCTAGCGGGTTGCTGTCCACTCCGACGTTGGTGGCCGCACCGGCCTCTTTGGTGGACAACTGGGTACGGGAGTTGGAGATGTGGGCGCCCCATCTTGCAGGGCGGGTTGTGAAGTATGCAGGGAAGCAGGCGGAGCGGCGAACTCTGGCCTTGCAGTGTATAGAGTCGCTGCAGTCAGCAAATCCCTTCCGAGTTCTGGTCGCGTCTGTCAACTCCCTCTCCAACAAATGGGACTTGCAATACTTGCGCCAACTCCGCCCCTTCGCCTACCTCGTCGTCGACGAGGCCCACGCTCTCAAAAACAAAGATTCCCAAGTCTACAGAAACATCAATAAAGTGGCCAAATGCGAACGGCGCATCCTGCTCACTGGGTACACAGCAACACATGCAAACAGCCAGTGCAATATTGAATATTACTTGACAGGCGAAACATGACGTATACAGCAGCAGCACACACACTGAAGCACGACGAACACGAACCATGCCTGCACGAACAGTGCCACGGTACACACTAAGCCGTCAACACTACACTCACTACAGTAAACACTATCCACCTTTTTGTGCTGAAGTCGGGATTCCTGTCGAGGTGGTGTTAGCCTCCACTCTCCCTCTTAGCAGAGGGGAGGTTTCGTCGATGGTTTTGCTGTTTCTCTTGACAGTGTTTTTTTGTGTCTGTGCCCTCTTACTGATTAAGCGCTGTTTCGTGTGTATGTTCAGCTCGCCTATTCAAAACCGAACGGGGGAACTGAGAAATTTACTCCTGTTTTTGATGCCAGCGGTATTCGATGCCGAGTCGTTGGACTTGGCTCTCACTGCATTTGAAAGACAGGCACAGAGACAGCGGGTTTGTAAACTGAAAACACAAGTCAAAACAGAGAAGCAGAAGCAACAGCAGGGAGAATCGCAACAGCAACCCAAAGGCGTCAGTACGAATACAGCAGAACCTGACACCACGACCAGCTCCTCGAACAGCAACAGTAGCACCAACGGGAACAGCGACACCAACCAGAGCAGCAGCACCAATGGCGGCAGCAGCAGCAACAACAACCAGAGCAGCAGCAGCAACGGCAACAACAGCTCCTCCGAGGAGCAAAAGGGGGCATCACTAGATGGTTGGGAATCAAAGGGGTTTTTGAGTCGTGCCTTCGACTCTTTGGTTACGAAGGGTTCCGATGGTGCAGCAGAAGGCGAACTGCCTGCTGACGTGACTTGTTTGCAACGGGTTTTATCTCCTTTTATTCTGAGACGTCTAAAGAGCGAAGTGATGCAGGAACTGCCCAAGAAAACAAATGTAGTCCTCCGCTGTGAACTCGATGGCTCTCAGAAGACCCTCTACTTGGCAGAGGTGAGGCGGCATCAGTCCGACCTGGCCCTCTCACTCCGAAGACTTACACACGCATTCGCACCCAACGAAGACGATACCCAAGACGCCAGCACCAGTAACAGCAGCAGCAGCAGTGGTGCAGCAGCATCCAAAAGTTCCGCTGTTGGGGACGGCACGCAAGCGAGTGGCAAGGAAGCCAAGGAATCAAAAGACGGCAGTGGTACCTCCCACACTATCTACTGTTACTACTCTTATGCTTCCGTTGTTGCTCTCGGTATTAGTTACCTGCCTGTGCATCTGCTGCTGCATTGCACCCTCTACGTATACGTATTTTGCTTCTTTGAAGGGTTGCAGAGGGTAGAGATCAGAGGTGTCGGTGGACTCTGAGTGTTTCCTTCCCGCTCTCTCTCAATTTGGTTTTGGGTTTTCTTGCCTATCTAGCCCCTGTAGTTTCTGGTCTTCTGCATTCCTCTTCGTGGTGGTGAGGCTCTTAACAGCTATTTGCTGTTTAGGGCTAAGCAAGAAAGCACATGTCTTTGTGTTCAGAGGTAGGGGGCAAGCGGTTTGTCAGCAGTTTGCTCTTCCGTCTGCGTCGAATTTGCAACCACTCGCTTCTCATGCAGAGTCGATACACTGCGGAGCAGAAAGACGTAAGTGCTGTACAGATGCTTAACCTTGCTGTTCGTCTGGCAGTTTATCTCGCGTGTCAAGAATTAAATTATGTTCTGTTATTTAATTTCGTTGGGCTTGGGATTTCCACTTGTCGTTTGGTTCTTGGTCGGCCTTTCTCCTCACGTGCGGCTGTTTTTGCTTTTTTCATCGACTCTTTTGCCTCGTTCTCTTTGTTTTTACGTGCATCTCTGTTTCTGTCTGTCTTCGTTTGTTTGCACGTGTCTCATTCTGAGTCTTTAGTTCTTTCACTTGGTCCTTTTCTTTCTTTCCCTTCCTCTTTCCCTTTTTCCTTGTCTGTCCCCTTGGGTCTAGTGCTGCAGTGTATTTGATGTGATTGTGAGCTTGCGGTGTACTTACAGCGCATGGCTCGACACTACGCGTATCACGTGGACGGCTTCAAAGGAAACCCGATCGAGAAGATTCGTGCAGAGTTCGACAAGTGGAGTGACTACGAAATACATCAAGTGATACTCGCCACATCGCAAACAGCACTTCATATTTTCACAGTAATATGTTGCAGTACTCGAGTATAGGAATATGTTCCAGTGGCATTATTGTTAGTGCCTAATCAACGGCACCTTTACTGACGAGGCTACCAACTAATGCCTCAACAATATCAGCAGGTCTTTTACCAAGTTATATAACAACCGTTTTCAAGTGCTTCTGCGCTTCATTTGACATTCAGTGGAACACACGGCTGAGTGTGCTGCAAAAGTAGAGTGTGGCAGCGCAGGAAAAACTGTTGGCGCGCAGATTCTCTTGTTTTTTATTTGGTTATTTTACGTTTGTTTTGCTTGTTTAATTTGTTTGTGTTTGCTTCTGTATTGTTTGCAGGGGATTCGTATGCTGGCTGAACAGGGCGACATGAAGCTGTCCGACTTGGCTTTGCCTGCTGAGGCTTTCCTCGAGAGCACGAAACTGAGGTGGGTAATCGGCGCAACGGTTTCTGTACTGTTGTTGTGTCAACAGACTGTGTTGTGTGCAGTGTATGGAGTGCTCAAGAGTCAATTCGGGCGCGCATGCAACTGTGTGGGTGTGCACTCACCAGAGTTGGTTGTGCGTGTGCTATGCGTGTGCAGAAAGGCGTTTGAATTGCTAAAGGAAGTGCAGAGTCGGGGGGAGAAGGTATTGGTGTTTAGTCAGTTTACAACATTCCTGGATGTGGTGGAGGAGGCTTTGCAGCTGCATATGCCGTCTCTCCGTTTCTGTCGCCTCGATGGTTCTACTGTCGTAGAGGAGCGGCAGCGGTTGGTGGATGGATTTAACCAAACAGGAGAATGTACCGCTTTCCTACTCTCAACAAAGGCCGGAGGGCAAGGTCTCAACCTCACAGCCGCCCGAACAGTTATCCTCCTAGACCAGGTGGGCAGAGGGGGACAGACGGAGAATTAAAAGTAGTATTCATTATTTGTTTAGAATTGAAGTTTGAAGGCAGTGCATAATATCAAATATTATCATCCACAGACAGTTGAGGTGGTGTTTGGTGGTGGTTTTCTGTTTTAACGGTTGGGTCTTTCGTGTTCTCTTATTGCTTTGTTTGTGCGCGTATTGTTTGCTTCGTGGATTCAATAGGACTGGAACCCACAGAACGACCGACAGGCAGAGGACCGTGTACACCGTCTTGGGCAGACGCACGATGTGATGGTGTATCGTCTTTGTTGCCGCGGCACAGTAGAGGAGTCAATTCTAAAGGTACATTATTGACTGTTCTTGCAGCAGCTGCTGCATTTGCATCTTGTCCATGCACCTGTTGGAGCTGCGGCTGCTACTGCTGAAGGGGACACTTTTCCCATCTGTCTGTTGCTGCCGTGAATGCTTAGAAGATGTATTCACTGGGGAGGGTAACACCTGTGTTGTGCTGCTCTCTCTCGCCTTCCACATAGCCACAATTTTGGTGTCTGCAGTAAATCCGAGCCTAGACAGAAAGATGGTCGACGCAGAAATGTTATCAGCGCGTAGACGTCATGCTTAGCAGTGATGTATTGATCTAATGTCGGGTCTTCTTTGTCTTCTGTCTTCTTGGTTTTTCTTCAGTGTTGCCAGCGGAAGCTAGACCTCGACAGCGCTTTTGGGGGGAATTCGGAGGTTCTCCAGGCTGCAATTTTACGCGTGGGTCTCTTGTTGGATTTTAGGGCTTTGTTCCTCTCTCCTGCTTTTAGTCTTCATTCTCACTCCGTATACCACAGTTTGCTTTCATTGCCTCTCGCCCCGGCATTTGCTGCAACAGGAACGAATATAGGGGATTTAAAGGGTGATGCTTTGTGCTTCATTCTTGCTACAGGATTCGCTGGAAGCCGGAGGCATAGAGGGCGAGGAACCTCTGCTGCGCCTGAGTCCACCGCCGCCGAAGATCTCCTGACGGGAAGCCTCCAGATCGCAAGATCGAACTGCATGCTGTTACAGTGGGCTCCTGCTGCCTGGGCCACGGAGGTTGTATATTAGGTGTTGACGCCGTTCGGCGTAGGCAGACCCGTCAATAGAGTCATAAATAAAGGGGGGGCCCACGCCATCGGGCAATGAATGTCTTTGGCGCCTCCTTGGGCCTGGCTGTGGGGGCCTATAAGTTGCCACAGTTAATGCTGATGCAATATATTCAATGCATGCTCATTGCACGTAATATATATTTGGAATGTATATATAATAAGTATATTATATATTCATGTATAATATTAGTATATATTATATATGCAGCGAGTCCGAACTCACGCTGCCTCGCCTCACAGCCGCTCGTTTTAAGAGCTGTGTTGTTGCTGATGTCTCCGTTTTCTCTTGTTTTTTGCTCCGCAAGTTCACAACGACAGGTGCATTGCGGACGACATTTAAACGACCCCCCGTCTTGAGTGGTAGTTGCAATCTTGGGGGTTGATTAAACTCTTTCTTAGGATTTGATGACTTATTATTTACTTTTGCCACTATTTAAAATTGTATATTGTAATATTACGGCGCGCGAAGAGCGTGATAAACTTCTTATGTTGCACTTCTGAAGGCTGGACATCATGTAGGTTTTTTGCTGTTATATTCACAGGAGTCCAGATATCATTGTTCGTATAAAAGGATCCACAATATTATTGTTACGATTCACTTATAATGATTCAGTGACTTATTATGCACCTCTTGGGTTTTTGAGCACGGTATCTTCTGCACGCTGACCAGTGCGATGCTTGATAGGGTTGTAGGACCCAATGTGTACTTTAGTGAGGCAGGTAGAATAGCTGGAAGCCCATATTTAAACGAAGTAGACCATCATATTCGAGATGCAAGAACGTGCAGAAATATTATTTGCTGTAGACGCATGTATGTTATAGTTTATCTCCAGTCACCCAATTTCTGGAGGACCTTCGCTAACTGGGCCGCTTGCTCCCTGCGGGGAAGCCCATCAAAGGGAGAGTTCGAGGGAGCGAAAAGAATAATGAGAGAAATAAATGTCGTTTTAATAATCTTATTAACTCCTACGTCGTTTGTCGGTGACGACGCAAGGAAGGTCAGTTGTGAGACAAGACGGAAAAGCAAGACGAAGAGGGTCTCTTGGCCTTCAGCCAACCCCCTCGTGAAACCTGAACTGGGTTCTGCACATTCAGAGTGTCTGCAAGTTGCTTTCTTGCGTCTTCCGAGTCCAAACTGCCTTTAATTTCTTTTTTTTCGCGAATAGTTGATTTTATGATATTTTAAAAACAGGGAAGACCAGACAGTTGCATCTGCTGTTCCTGGCTTTCTTTCCCATGCCCGCCATCAGCTTCCAATTCATGTTTCCCACGCGACTGGTTTGTCGTCTGGCGCCAGTTGCGTGTTCTATTATACTTTTCCTAATACCTTTAGAAATATCATCAGAAATTGAGAGCCCCTTTGAAATATCCTTTCATGAGGAAGGATCCCTTCAATTTCCTCTGGAGGAACTCACCGGGGGGCCGGTGGTCCATACTTCTCAGGATGAGGCGGACCACCCCCAAATACCAATTTTTACTGCTTTCAAAAGTTTCCACAGCCTTCACGTAGACATGCCACATACAAAAGAGAACAGAAAACTAGCTGGATGGCTAATTTCTCCATGGACAGGTGAGTTAATCTTCTGTTTCGACGTTGAACTTCGGAAAACAGCAGGATGCTCACCACACGAAGCTGAGGAGTTTCGGCGAGGAGATGCAACAATGTCAATTTAAAGGACATTTTGTTGCTAGGTTTCAGCACATTTTTGTTGAAAAGAGACGTTTTGGCCCCCGTCTGCTGTGCGCGTCTGTTTGCCTCAGAGGGAAGATGCAGAACCAACGACTGGGACGAACAGGCCCTCATGGAAGCACTAAATGTAGTGTCTTCCTCTTCCGCTCATAGGCATGGCATGCACCACTTTGCAGTGGAGAACTGTTGGCTTGAAGGCAACCAGCATGTGCCAGCTGCCCGCCCTTCATCAGGGGAAAACGAAGGAATGGAACCGGAAGCAACCCTACAACGAAGGCGAAGCAAAGTCAATAAGGCCATGTTTCCTAACAGCGTTCAATCTATTGCTCAGTTTGCAAGTACGAAAGGGGTTCTCTTTGGATTAGGACTTACCGTATCCTCAGAAGACTGCCCTGAACTCCAACCTTCACCCGACGGGTAAGGGCTGCAGCCTCCGCAGCACTACTAGTTCTGCTCCTCTTATATGTCTGTTGAGCTTTGGCAATGCCTGCCTTCAGGGTTTTGTTTATAGTAGAAAAGGAGTTAGACCCGTTCCCGCTTCATATGCTACATATTAACATCTATATACCCCTTTTGGTGTTGTCAAGTGTGTATGCATCTATTTGCTCTTCAGGCTTACTGCTTCTGAGTTTTTAGAGGAGGCGGCGCAATGGGGAGTAGACTTCGTTAAGGTACGTCTCCAGCTAATTGTTCTCATTTTGTTCTGCGGAAGCTGGTTGCCGCTCTTTGCTGCAGTAGTTTGCTGATACAGTAACCTGCTGCTGTTTGGGAGCACTCTGTCTGGTTTTAAGGCGGCCAGAAAGGAACAGCATTCTTTTCTTTTTCCTCTATCTTAGAAACTGTGCTTGCAGTTGCTGTCGATCCTCTGTTCTGCCCTCAGCTCAATTCGTGCTCTCGAACCCGGGAAGAAGCCGCTGAGGAGTTCGCCATGTGGGCAGAAGCAGCAAAGACCTCCGCCCCGTCACTGCTGCTCTTCTGTTCCTGGTCCCGGTACAGTCCAGATATGTGCGTAAATGAGGAGTAGATTAGTATTTAGGATTTGTTGTTTAGTCTGTAGGCCTTAGCGTTATTGTGCATGCAAAAGGGCGAGGGGTGCAGTTAAGAGGGTTCTGCCTGACTGTGGGGATCTTATGCTGCCTGACCCCATGACCAACCACCTGGTGCTGCTGCTGCTGTTTGTGTTGTTGCTACTCTTCTGCAGTAAACACGTAGCTGCAGAAGAATTGGGTCAATTGTGTTCCGAGTGGGAAGAAAGCGAGAGGATCCACGGGAGCCACGGTAGCCACGGGAGCCACAGAGAGTCTTCTGCGCATGCAGCTGGCGGCTCTAATGTGCATCTGCAAGTCGTAAGAGAGGAAAAAGAAAAGGCAGTTGGTGCTTCTAATGACCTTCACCATGGCGAGGGATCCGATCACCACAAGCTGGAGTTGGATATTTCCTCTGGTGTAGCTAAGAGAGAGAGGCGACTCGCCTCAGCTGTACGGCCTCCGCACGCCCTGCGCTTTCCTTCCTCCCTTTGCGCCTACCTCCCTGTAGCTATCACCAATAGAACAGATAGGAGATAGGAATAATGCTACTCTCCTCCTACTTCCTTTCATTCTTGTCCCACCTGCATCACCATAAAAGGTTGTCCCTCTTTGCTGTTCTTTATAGGCATTACTCGGCAGACATGTGACTATGAGGGTCTCTTCCTTTGACGACTTCTTGCAGCAAGGTGGGCTACTGGCTGCGGCGTACGTACACCACGCAGGAGCTGCTGTGCTGCAGTGTATCTGACTGGTAGCCACAACGGCCATAACACGATCTAAGGGGCCCCCTACTTTCTTGTGTCTCCCCGAGGGGATGGACAACAAAGGGGAGACACAAAGGACTGTTGTCTTTGTTGTGCTGTCTCTCCACCTCTCTATATGCTAGTTGCACTTAGCATGGAAGAAGAGCTATCGCTGTGTTAGCTGAGTATCTAGGGTTTAGGGTTTAGGGTTTAGCTTCGTTTGTGCGTCTTGCAGCGGAGTTGATAGAAGATCCGGTGTGGCTTGCTGCAGTATCTGATCCCCAAGAGGCTAGAGGTTAGTGTCTCCTGTTTCTTTTTATTGGTTGTAGGCAATGTATTTGTCTCTTTCTTGGTGCCTGCTCTCCCCCTTTATTGACGAACTCTTATAAGAGTCTCCTTTTTGTCTCCTTTTTCTTCTTGAGTATGTTTGTTGACACCCGGCTATCGGTTGTGTTAATGCTTGCATTAATTTGTTTGTTTGTCTCCTTGCCTGTCTCCTTTTGTGTCTCCTTATCTATATCTTTATCTGTCCCCTTATCTGTCTCCTTATATGTTACTCTCTCTCGTTGCGGTTGTGTTCCCTTCTCTGCCTCAGTAAAAAGCAACAGAGGAGACGGAGGTTTAGAGGTATTGACTCGGCAGCAAGCTGATGGAGACTGTCTCCTGGGTTTGTTTAACAGAGGGGAGCAGCAACTGTCTGTTGCTGCTGCTGCAGCACAAGTGCTGCAGTGGTGTGGGGTGGAGGGACAGTCGCTCTCAAAAATCACTCAGGCCTGGACCCATCTCTCCTCCCAGCACCAGCACCAGCAGCAGCAAGAGCAGCAGCAGCAGCAGATAGACAACCTTCTTCTGCCTCCTGATGCTGCTGCTCTTATGCTTGTAGAGATGGCAGACCCCTTGTGAGTCAAAGAAGCAGCTGTCCCTTTTTATTAGCAGCAGAGAGAGCAAGAAAGGCAGCAGCAGCAGCAGCAGCAGCAGCAGCAGCAGCAGCAGAACAGCAAATAGAGAGACAGTTGGCTACAGGCCATCTCCTAGTGTGTCTAGTGTCTCTACACCACACAACAAAACACAACAATCCTTAGGTTTTGTTGGATAAGGGGTACTAAGGGAGGCGTGCAGGCGCATTAGGGTTTAGGGTTTAGGGTTTAGGGTTTTGCGTTGTATGGAGACTTTCTCTGGACAACTCCGTTGCTTGCTATGCCAACATGTTGTTGTAGTTTGCTTGTTGGGTTATCTATTAGTGTGCATATGCATACGTATTTATTTATTTATTTATTTATTTATATGCAGGGGTGAGGCACAGGAGGCACGTGTGTTGGAGGATCCTCTGAGTCTCTTTGGGATCGGTTTAAGAGACGATCCCAAGACGGTAAAGGTGTCTCTTATACACAGGGAGGGGACAGTCCCTTCGTTTACTGGCAGTAGCAGGCTGCTGCTGCAGCAGGGAGATTGGCATGTTGGGCATCAGAGGCATAACTTAAGGAGACACAAAAGGAGACACCATCTGTCTCCTTTTGGTTCCTTAGACACAGAGACAGAAGGAGACACTAATGCTTTTTTCTCCTTCTTTACTAGTACCCTAGATACTCTATTGCCCCTGATGATATCATCAGTGCTGTGGGGGGACAATGATGAGCCAACTGCAGCAGGAACAGCAGCAGGAACTGCAGCAGGAACTGCAGCAGGAACAGCAGCAGCAGGAACAGCAGCAGCAGCAACAGCAACAGATGCTGCGCTGCAGCAAACACACTCTACTCCTACAAAAGAACAACCCCACTACTACTACCACCATCACCACCAACCATTAACACAACAAGTAGAGATAAACCTTGCTCCCCTTCCTGCTGGCCATCAGCTGCAGCAAGCTAAACACTGGGCAAAAACCCGCAGCAGCAGCAGCAACAGCAGCAGGGGAGGGGTGTGGGTACTGATTAGTGGCTTATTGGTACTATTGTGCCTCTCCCTGCTTGCCTTCTGGAGGGCCCTCCTCGTAAGGAGACAGAGAAGGAGGGACCTCCAAGAAAAACCGCTCAAATCCCATGCACACTAAACCCTAAACCCTAAACCCTAAACCCTTGCTATTCCTTATACAGCCTCATAAGAGGCTGTAGGCAAGGGGAAATATGTCTAATGAAGTTAAACTGCATGCATGCAGCCCCAGTACGAGGACACAACAGCCATTACCTTTCTCCTTGTGTCCCTCTCTCTTACTGTCGCCTTTTTTTGTTGTTTTGCTGGTGATTATTTTAGTGTCTCCTTTTCCCTTTGCCTGTCCTTCTCCTTCTATTACTGCTTGAGCTCCTATCTGTTCCTTTCTGTCTCCTTCCTCTTATGTCTACCTCTGCTGTCTCCTTATTATCTATTCTTCCTCTTCTTCTTAATTGCTTTTTTTTTGCGGGGACAGGAGTCTCCTTTTTAAGCAGCAGCAACAGTTGCTGCAGCAAGACTTTTTTTTTTGCTGTTTATTTTGTTTGTTTATTTATTAGTTAATTAGTTATACATATTTAATATAATATATAGAGTTTATTAATAAAGAGAAAGCAGCAGCGTGTGCATGCATGCAGCCACCGTAAACCCTAAAATACACAACCTGGGTTAGCTGAGCATGCACCCAAACCCTAAACCCTAAACCCTCGCCACGAGTGTCCCCCCCTAAAATGTCTCTCCTTGGCTCTCTCTCGGAGACTGCAGCAGCAGAGCATACGCCTGCTGCATGCAGCCAGGGAAAAAAGAAAGAAAAACAAGCCATAAGAGAGAGGAGGAGGGGGACCAGAAGCAAATGGTGGGGTTGATGTGTTTTAAGGTTGCATGCATGCATGTATGCATACATGTATGCATACATGCATGCATACATGCATGCATGCACAGTCTGTCTGCTGGACGCTGCCATCTTCTCCCTGCTGCTTCCCCTGCTGCTTCTTAAGAGAATAAATTTGCCATCAAATGGTATACTCCCTGCAACATTGGTGCTCTTCCTGCTGCTGCAGCACTTGCTGCAGCAGCCGCTGTAGCCTAATCACTGCAGCACTTGCTGCAGCAATTGCTGGAAATAGTAAATATGCCTTGGTGCTGCTGCTGCTGCAGCAGCAGCAGCAGCAGCAGCAGCAGGTGGAGACATGGTTGACGCGGTAGTGGATGTAAGAAGTATAGGCTTCCACTGTACCTCCTCCTGCTTCATCTCCCTCCTGCTGCTGTTGCTGGTGTTGCTGCTGTTGCACCTCCTGGAGAGTTTGCTGCTGCTGGTGCTGCTGGTGGTTGTTGTTCTTGTTCTTCTTGTAGTTGTGTAGCAACAGTTGTTATATGCACTGTATACAATATTATGTATAATTACTGATAATTGCCGCCTTTGCGTACATTTTCTGGTGTTGGTGCTGCTGTAACTGCTGCTGTAGCAGCAGAAGCTGCTGTTGCTGCTGCTGCTGTTGCTGCTTATGGTGTATGAGTGGATGCAACATTAGCAATATGCATCCTTGCTTGTTGGTTCTTGGCAAGTATAGATCTAACAGAGGAGAGAATAAATTTAAGAACAAGAGAATCATCTAATCTAAGAGGATTTGTACCCCCATACTCACGAGGTAAATAAGCAGTACCTATATGCTGTCTTAGTGCAGATTCCCATTGATTCCTTTTACTATAAGTACTTAATTGTACACCAACTCTTAATAATTTACTAATAAAAGAAATAATAGGAGATAAAAAAGAAGGTGTATTAAGAAGAAATACATGACCAGGCCTCTCCCCTACATATTGTACTGTACTATTTAATCCCTCTACTAATGCATTCAATACTGTCTTGACGCTACCCCCTACTACCTGTCTTATTGAGAATCCTCCTGCATCTACTACTACTGTTAATGAGCTTGTACTACGACGATCTACTTTTGCCCAAAAAAATAATGCATAATATTTTATATACTCCATCAATTCTTCATCAGAAAATTCCTCCAATACGTCCCATTGGATACGACTACTCTGCATCACCATATATACACACACACACATATATACATATATATATATACAAGGAGAGAAGAGCAACCCCACCATTTGTAACACACTTTTATATGTAATCTATACAACATGGGGGAAAGAGCAACCCCACCATTTGTAACACATTTTTATATGTAATCTATACAACTGGGGGAAAGAGCAACCCCACCATTTGTAACACACTTTTGGAAAAAAAGAACAACCCCACCAACAGTAACACACTTATATATAATATGCACAGTAGCTGATCAGAGCAACCCCACCAGTAGTAACACACTGACATAACTCTTAATGATAACAACCCCACCAATAACAACAGACCAGTGGTTAAATAAACACCACCATATTAAAGAATAACTAAACAACAATTAATGTACAGGGTTTAGGGTTTATCTAGGGTTTAGGTATTGTATATCTAGGGTTTAGCTAGGGTTTAGGGTTTAGCTAGGGTTTACGTCATACACCACAAAAAGTTACATAATTATCACTTTTATATTTTCCATAGATAACAAATGGAACGGCCACAAAGTGTGGTTTAGTGTATATCTAGGGTTTAGGGTTTATCTAGGGTTTAGGGTTTAGCTAGGGTTTAGGGTTTCCTTACATAACAAAAAGCTACATAATTATCATGTTTATCCTTTCCATAGATAACAAATGGTACAGCCATATTAAAGCAAATATATATATTGTTATAAAGTGTATCTAGGGTTTAGGGTTTATCTAGGGTTTAGGGTTTATCTAGGGTTTAGGGTTTATCTAGGGTTTAGGGTTTAGGGTTTCCTTACGTCACAAAAAGCAACATAATTATCATGTTTATCCTTTCCATAGATAACAAATGGTACAGCCATATTAAAGCATATATATATATATATATATATATA